>NW_024884822.1:4432016-4575306 GCF_019232065.1 Centrocercus urophasianus | reverse complement strand
TTTTTTTTTTTTTTTTTTTTTTTTTTTTTTTTTAGTTCCTTAAATTGGCACAACTAAGCATTCTGGTTTGTGTGAAAATGCTGTCCCAATTTGGAAAGGAGAAAAAAAATTAAAATACATTTTTCCAAGGGAAAATTGTTTTGCCATTTATTTCAGATATACTAAGCCAGGGAAGAGCAAGGGGAAGCATTACCCTGCTTCTACACCCTTGCTGTCAGCAGAACTCAAGACATGCTTCGTGAATATTAGACTTCAGATCTGGGAAATCTTTGTGTTGTTGAAGGGCTGCAGACAGAAGCCCGGCGTAAAGCCAGCCCAAGGGCATCTGCCATAGGGCAGACAGCATGAGGAAGTCTTCCTGCTGTGAAGGAGCTGCAGGTATCACCAGCTGTGCTGCTTCCAGCCACTTTTTATACCTAGTGATGAGCAGGTTTGCTGGGTGTCTGCAGATGATGAGCCTCTGCCACAGCCGTGCAAAGGACGTGGTGTTCTAACAACCTTGTCTCTGTTAGGTGAAAGAGGCAGAGGGTAGGGAAACAACAATGCTATGGACATTAAGCTTCTAGGTTGTTTTAGTTAGCATTATACAGTGTAAACGATGACACAGTTGAGGCAGGGAGGTGTGGGAGACAGATAAGATGTCTGAAGTGATTAATTAGTGCTCTAGTGAAAATACTAATTGGATGTGATGTTGGGTTGCTGTGCATGTCGCATAGTCTGACAACAAACACAGACACATCCTCCTCCATCTCCCTTTCCTTTAAATGTGGTCCATAACAACTAATCCCTTCCCTCAGACTGAGAGCATCCATCACCTCTGTGAGCCAGCTGTTATTGGTTTTCCTCTTGTGCTATGTGAAGCTAGGTGGCTCTCCAAGGCTAAGTGTGAAGGCCATGCGCACAAAAGCCTGGAGGGAAGCAAGTGGACATGTAGTGAAATTCTTTATGAGTGGGTGTCAGTGTTATTAAAACTAAGGAAAATTGCCTCTCTTATTGCTCTTCAGCTGCACGAGAGAAGTACATTTAATGCAGACCTGATACTGGATCTGTTGTAAAAAACACTGCTGCCAGCAGGGTCAGCAGGCAAACCCTGAGCTGTGTGTGCTCAGGTGCTGAAGCAGCTTCTACTGCTCTCTAAGTGGTCCATCCAGCTTGGCACCAAGGTGTGCTGATGGGGTGGTATTTGAAGGCTTTCAACATTCTTGCCTGTGCTGCCTTTTCTATTACTAGAGAGGTTTTAATTGCTTATGCTGTTTGCTGGTGTTGTTTTTTCTTTTTTTTTTTTCTCAATGCTTAAGAGCAGATTAAAAAAAAAAACCACACAGCTACAAAACTCTTGATGAGAATATTTATATTATCACATAGCTCAGAGTGATGCAATTGTAGTAATAAACAATTAATGATTAATTACTTAATGTTTTATCTTAATAACTGTTTAATGCAGATGACACAGTAGGATTCTGTTCAAAAGAAAGATGTGGTCCTGTCAGTCATCATGAGGGATGCTTGTAGAAGTATGGAAGCCACAGAAAGGGAGAGGGATACCAGGGGTAAGCCTGAGTTGATAGGGCAGACAGAGAGGTATGTGAGAGGGGTAGGGTATTCCAAGACAACTGAGAGAAGAGATTAAATTGACAGCTGCATCAATGAAAGTTACTCTGAAGTTATTTCAACAAATAGACTTGTATGGAAGATTATTAATATTTCCTCATTTTCATGGGGAGTTTTTCCTGAATAAGCACGATTGATTGAACCTGCAGATGTTACATTACTATTAACACTTTCATTTGGGTTACAGTCAGATCCTTTAGACATTGGAATATATCACCCCTACCCAGGTAACAAACAAAACACAATATTCTACCGAACTTTGTTTCTTCTATTCTTAGGCTTCTGAAACAGTCTGGGACTGCTTTTAGGATAACTATCCAGACACAGAAAGCTCTGTGTTCGTGGTGAAAGACCATACATATGAGATTGCCACATAACTTGGTGCTGGGCATTTATACACAAAGCATGAGTCAATCAAGTTTAATGACCAAGCCACAGACATTACTCCTGTTGCAGGAAGAACTCTATTCTTGCTGCATGAAATTTATGGTATATTTTTTCAAATTTCAATATCTTAGTACTATTACAGAAGAACTTCATAGAAATAAAGTTCAGTGCTTTGAACAACTGGTCTGAAAACAAATCCAGAGTTTGCTCAGCTTACCTGCATTTTATATAGCAAGCTGAGGAGATGTCCTGTTTCCTAAGTTTGCTTTTTAAAATATGAACTTGAGGCTTCAGGGTTTTTTTTGAATGTACATTTATCTTGTGTGTCTTTTGAAATGATGAGGACTGATTGCCTGTCTATAATAAGAAAAAGTAAACCGTAGCCTACAGCTTGACAATCACCTGTGTGTAACTTGCTCTTTTATTTTTAGCTTCTTTTTTGTTTTGTGATGTGTTGGCATATATTGATTACATGGCTAGATTTTAAGATGACGAGCTAAAGAGATTGAGCAGCACATGCAGTGAGAATAAAATAGTCCAATGAAGGATGTTATTTTTATCTTAAACTTGGATGCTACCTGTGTTCTCCTAGAGTCAAGCTTTCCCTACTTGCCACTGATTTGCTGTGTTTTTTTTCTTTGAATCTAAGTATACATCAATCTGAACCTTTCATCAAAATATGACTTTTTTCTTGATCTTAGCATTCTTTTTTTTTTTTTTTCTTAATTCTATTTAAACCATCTCATACATCTTTATAGTTGAGAATTTTTATTTTTGCTCATTCCATCTGAATGATATGGAATGAAAGAGGAAGGTTAGTCAAACCCTAATTTATAAAAATGAAAGGAAAAGGCACACTGAAAGAGTTAATGCTGAAGAAATTAGCACTAAGTAGCTGATAGAAGAGTCTCGCTGCTATGTCTCATCTCACTGAATAGCTAATGGAATATCGGAATAACAGCACTAAAATACTGTTCATCAGGTAATTTTCAGAAAATAGAACATGTTTTTGGGTGGGAAGAGAGGGAACCGTACTGAACTTCAGGAAAGTTAAGCACCAAACTCAAGAGCTCTATTTTTTTTGTGTTAAATCCTGTCTAGTCCTTGTTCTGAATCACTGAAGTCTGATTCTCCCACATCCATTGTCCGGTTGTCATGGGATAGTATCAGTTTTTTAGCACTCTATTTTTGTTAAAATGTACTTATTTTGTACATAGTGGCTTCTGTAAGCACCTGAAAATACGTTTGAGGATGGGAATGGGAGAATCTTTCAGTTTGTCTTGCTGTACTGTGGCTCCTGCTGAACTTCTATGACAGTAAGAATCATGGTTGCACATCTGAGCAATCAAGACCATGGTATTCCATGGAAGCTTGGCTCACACTGTCTGCAGGTACTCTTGGATAAGCTGCTGGCAGTGGTCAGCCTGTGTAAGAGACAAAAGTCTCTGCTGAGCTACAGAAGAGCTCTTCTCTCTAAGCTTAGCTATATTTTTTTCTAATGGCTTTGGCTCCATGGAGTTTTTAGTGAGCTGTATGAATTTTTGACAGTCTGATTGGAAATGTGAAGGAAGCCAAGCCTTGATTGGTCTTAAAAGCAGACCTTTTTTTTTTTTTTTTTCTTTTAAATACTTGCCGTGATGTGGCAGCTCAGTTGAGTAATTCAGTATAACTGCACAGTTCTGTTAGTCTTGCTTAAATTCTGTGCTGTGAAGACAAGCCAAAGGCAGTGCACAGAACAACTGTGAGGCAGCATGATGCTCACACAGCACTGCTGCACTGCAGTGGTTTCTGCAGGAGGAATCCAGCAGCTCAGTCATGCACAGTCACAATTGGATGTAGATGAGACTACAGTGAGTTTGCCCACTAGTCTCTTGCCTTGGGCTCTTCTTCTTTTTTCTATACTTAAAATTGCTCCCAGTATTTGTGTTACATTTTACAAGTCAGAGCCAAAGCTCTGCATTAAGTTAGCCCGCATGGGAGCACCTCCTGCACTGAGCAGTAATATCAAACTGGGACTGTGCAGGGATATGCTGTGTATCCCTTTTTTTGCTGATTGCTGTCACACTCCATAATCAAGTGCTTAACTATTGTGAGCATACTTCAGCTTGTTGTAATTGCCCTTTGTTTCAGTAAAGAGACTGTAATTACTCCTGTGGGCCATGCCTTTTGCTTTAGCAGTCTTTGATTGAAACCAGTCATTTATTGTAAAATCTTAAGGCTTTCTGCAGTGTTTACTGATAAGCATTCTGTGTGACAGTCATTTAGTCTACCCAGCCATCCATATATTAAAGATATTGCACATTTTCTCTTTCTCTATTCAGACAAATCAACTGCTGGTTTTAGTTTGATTACATTTCAGTTTATTGAGTTCATTGTGTAAGTCTTTTCTCCTAGGTTCTGCTTGAGGGAAGAGTGGCATTCAATGCGACTGTGGTAAGTTTGGGACTGTTGGAAATTAGTGATGTGAAACTCATTAATAAAATGAACTAAGTGCCTTTATGTATACTTTATTCCTTTTCTGTTACCACTGCATAAAAGAATATGCCACTACTTCATGAAGCCTTTTAAATATCAGAGTTGGAAACTACTGATGCTTGCTCTATCAGTTATTTGCAAACTGTTGTCTAGCAGTATGTGGATTTTTTTAAATTTTTTTTTAACAGCAATAGAAATATTTTGCTTACTAGCAAATTCTCTTGGTAACTAAATATCTTAAGCTAGAGAATAACTTAGTGTTTGTGGAAAAAAAACAAAACAACACAGAAAAACTTCATTTTTGGAGCTGGCAGAGTCTGGCTTAGATCCTAAGAAAATGAAATAGGGACCATTTCACACCTAATGGTGTGAAAGTTGACTGAAACTAACCAATGATAATACGAACCTAGTTATAACCTAGAATTTGTTCCAAAACAAGTATGAATTCTACTTAGTAACTGCTGTGGGTCATTAGGAGATCACATGTGAGTTTTATGCAATGCCTATCATTGCCTATCATTGTTTCTTTGGACACCTAGAGTTCTTACTCATTTAAAAAAGAAAATAGTAAAAACTAATTACCTTTTCAGCCTTTCTTCTGTAAGTAAAATAGGCAATGGCTCAGATTTTGACATCTGAGAACTGCATATTTTATTACACAGATGCTTCCAAATGATTCATGTGAGTTAACCTCAACCTCAGTGGTACTAGGCAAATTTATAGCCCCAAGGGCATTAGGGTTGTGTATTTTGCTTGAGTGATCAAGGCTCCTGCTTTTAGCTCACATGTAACCATCTTCCAGGTTTGCTTGGATTAGATTCACCTAAGGAAGTGGTTTGAAATACATAAGCTTTGAGTTTTGTACAGACAAACTGTCTATATACATATATGTATATGTATACATATGTCTCTGTAATCTAATTGAGACTCTGAGACCCACAGTGTTAATGGTGTTTTATGAGGAAGTTTTCTTTTCTGTTTTTCACTGGTTTGACATTTCCATTACGTAATCCATTGCAGGTTTTTTTGGAAGATTACTATAGCATGGTGCCTTTGCCTGCAAGACCATAAAGTCTGAGTACATAAACAATCAAAGAGCAATTTTTTTTTGCTTGTTTTGTTGTTAATTTGGACTTGATAAGTGGTGATAGTAGTTGTAAAGCCAACTGAAAAAGATGTGGATAGAATGATGCACTTCCACTGTGAAGAAATTTTCTTAGTGTTTCATGTTCTGCCTGCATTTCTGCTTTTATTGCATTATTTGATCAATAGGAGGTCTTTATTTGTGTATATATATATATGTGTGTGTGTGTATATATCTGAAGTGTTTTTCTTTTTTTCCTGTTGTAAGCTTGTATTTATTTGCCTGTTTGAAAATAGGAATGGAAAATCAACCTCTGCATATAGCACCGTCTCTGTTACAGGTATGAATGTCCCAAAGAAGAGGTTTGGCAGAATAGGAGGTGGAGGTTGACTTTGAATCTCTGCCTTTTGTAATGATTAAGTACAAATCAATACGACTCCCAGCTGAGATAAATTGAAGTTTTTCACAGATGAGGCAGGGTGGGTTTTCCTTGAGGATGAGGGAAGCATGCACTTTGTAGCTGAGGGTGCAATAGATCTGCTTTGGATGCTGATACTGTGTTCCTTGATGAAAGCCGGATCAGACGTTTTTCACTTTAAAGGCTTGCATGACTGTAAATTAGTACACTACTTGGCCATTTGAAAGTCATGTTATTTGTCCTATAACAAAACTGTTGCAACAGGTTTTTTTTAAATGGAAGGCTTTAAAATCAATCAGTCTTTCTTAACAGAAAGATAGGTCTCCAAGTACTTCTAATAAAAGAAACCAAGAATTGCACCAGAAGTACAATGGCAGGGAGTGTATGAGAGCTCAGCCGCCTTGTCAGCTGTGTGCTGGTAATACTACTCCATGTTTTCTCATCATGAATATCACTGCTTCGACAGTACAATTGTAAGTAGTAAGACAGTACTAGGCAAACGTTCTGCTTAACATCACATTGCCAATCTCTTTTTCTGGTTGACTAGCAGATTGCATCAGAGCCCACTGCTGGAGTTTCCGCTCCTCTGTTTTCATTGACTGAAATTATCAAAAGCGTAATGTTTGTGCCTTTAGAAGAAAAAATAAAAGGTACCACAATCAAATACAAAACAAAAAAAGAAACAAGAAAACCACCCACCTTTCCCTACTAAGGACCTAGACTAGAAACAAAGAGCGTAAGAGCATTTTTTAAAAATAAATCTTTAATTGGTGTTTTCAAGGATATCTTTGTTAAAGCTGGCAGCTTCGTGTATTCTTGTGTGTACTTACCATTCTGATGTGAAATGAAGGCTTGGTAGCATGATTCATCAGCTAAAACCTTGGAGCATGGCTGAGGAGAGCAAGGTGTTGGAAACAGAATCCACAACCCTGCAACTTCAGTTTTTGCAAACAAACAAAGCGGCCAGTTGTATAGCAGCCTTGACTGCCTTGGATTTTAAAGAGTTATTGTTTATATGAGTATTATATAAGTAGCCAGTGTATTTTAGTAATGCTAAAATTTTCTTTGAGTAAAATCTCAGTTTTTCAGTTACATAAATAAATGAAGTGCTCACATTAATGAGGTTCTAATGGATATACTCAAAGGAATGATTAGGGCCTGGCAGAGAAAGCTAATTGTATCTTCTAAGCTTATCTCTTAAAATTGTGATTGCTAGTAAAATGTGACCATGAAGTGGGTGATCCTTGTTTAACAGAAAGCTGAACATTTATGTTCTGGCTGACTTGAGTTCATATATATACATATGTACAAGCGTACAAGTCACTTTATATGGACAATGTGTCTGCACATGTTAGTTTGATTTTTATAATCACATTACATGTCTCTGTAGGTGTACAACTGCCCCATGTGAATTTGTACATCTGGCTTATGGGTTCTGAAAATCCTGCTTAGGAATCAGAAGAAGCTCCTTCCAGGATTCAAGTATGGAAAGGAATCTTTCATCCTAAAATTGTAAGCCTTTGTTTTCTTGGAGGCTCATGTAGTCTATATACATTTAGAGAAAAATTGAAGTCCAACTCCATGTGTGGAAATCCTAAGTGTTAAAATGAGCAGCATATGGTCTTGAAGAAGAAATGGAATAAAAGGAATCAGAGTCACAGTAAACCTTTAAATTATTTAAGCTCCTTCAGTGATAGTGTTCTGTAACTGCTTTCCCTTTCTGTAGATGTTTCACAGCTGTGAAGTTTCCACATGAAGAGCTCAAGTGTTGACTACTGAGCAAAACTTGAGTCCAATTTCTGCTTGCTCCCTTGTAAAACCTCATCAGCCCTGTCTTGTGCTCTTTGAAGTCAATTACGGCTGTGCAAAGTGGTTGTAAATTGCTACTGTTTATGAGGTGATAGTTTCATCTCATTTTGTGATCTGTTTGCTAGTCTACAAAAAGGTGCCATGCAGGGCAGAATCAGGCCCAGGCTTCTAAGCACCAGAGGAGTTGTACTTAATAACAAAGACTCCTAGAAATAAATATACGTGAAAGCAGCTGTAGTACTGGGTGAGCATCTAAAAGACTCAAAGACCAGAAAAGCAGGGAAGAGATGGACAGCAGGGTTGCTTTGCTTCCACAGGGCACTTAGAGACGTGGCCCTGTTAGTGAGTTGGGCTTTGCAGGAAGTGGAGCTCTTTCCTGCACAAGACTTCATAATTAGGCATGAATCTAAGAAGCGTGAAGTGTCAGATATTTTGGTTTTATTCTGCCTTATTAATTGGTCTGGAGTAATGCTAGCAGTGGATTTCTCCTGCAGTGTGTAGAGCCTGTTTTTTCCAGGCGGGGAGGAACAGTCTCGCATTTCTTTTGCTGCAGACCCTGTAAAGAATGTAGGTCAGTGCTGAGTAGTTGTCTGGGGAGATTAAAAAATAGCAAAAACAACAAAGCCTCAAACATCTGCAATACTTGTGTACTGGTCAACCATATGCATCCTGTAGGGAAAGCTGACTTGTTGGCCTCAATACCATAAGCCAAAGCAGCATGTAATACCATATGCTAGTGACATGGCTCTTCTCTTAAATTTCATAGTGTGAATTGATTGGTTTAAACAAATGGGCTTGGAAGTTGAATTTTGACCTTCTGTTGTATTTCCATTGCAAGTTTTTGTTGTTGTTGTTGTTGTTGTTGTTGTTTTGAATTGCAACTCTTGGACCAACTGCTCATTGGTTTTCTTGCAAGAATTACATGTTGAGTTTTCTGTATGCTTCACCTCTACTCAGATTCCAGTTTGAGTCTATTTCCATTTACAGTAATGAATTTATGTTAGTTTTTTCTGTTAGTGGAAATTCTGTCTTGCTATATGTTAGCATTTCTAAAGGATTTTATTGTACTCTTAACATCACTACAGGGAATTTAAAATAAAATAGATAATTTTAAAAACAATTATTTTTATTGTGACTGCATGCAGACAGTCACTGTTGTGAAAAATCAGAGAGCGTATGGAATCCTCATTAGATTGGGAGCACTCCACACCACATATCTGATTGGCTTTTATGTCTCTGGGATTTTCAGCATTAGTTTACAGTTCATCTAAGTATGGAATAGAATTTCTACTTCTTTGCTTTGCAAAATATGAACCTTCAAGTTAATGTTAAAACCACTCAGATCTTCTGAGGTGTTCAGTATGTCTTGTAGGATAGTAATGGTATTTAGAATGTTTGTATCAGATGTGGTACAGAGTTTGTCATGGCAGAGATTTTTATTGGTACAATTGGGTATTACATGGGAAGGAGTGAGAAGTACATCTCTTAGAGGAAATAGACAAGGATAATGGACTGGCTCTCTTTAACATGACTTTTGGACTCAAGAGCACATCATTGCATCTAGTTTTGGGATGAGAACATTATCATACTTGCTTGAGCGATCTTTATAATTCTACTTTCAACTAATGTAGATTTCAATCTACCAAAGTGGATGTCTTCATAGGACAGATATCATTAGGGAGCTGGTTATGCCAACAACAAGCAGACTGGGCTTTGTTGGAGTGACTCAAATGTCACATGTAAGACCATAAGATCATGCTGATCAAAGGCAGGGTCTGCTGCACAGTATAATAAAATAAAGGTTCGCTTTGCATAACCCCTCTGCAACCACCGTAGTGATCACATGGCACTTGGTTACTTGTCTCCTGTGTGTGCTTTCTACTTGTCCTCAGTATTTTTTTATTTTTTTATTTTTTTTAATGAAAGGTGAATGATTGGTTTGTCCTCAGCATTTCTTTTACAGAAGGTGAATGGTGGTTGTTGTTTGAATTTCTTAGAATGCTTCTTGCTTTGGTTTCAGGCAAGACTAAAATCTGTAGCAAAAATCAAGCCACACAACCACCCAGAGAACATAAAGTTATACTGAATCTCTTAAATGGTTTGAAACAGTTCTCTCTTTATGAAGTGCAATTCATTGATGCTACAGAGAAAACTTAATTAGTTGGCGTTTACCACCCCCACCCTATGGCAGAATAAGCTAAAAAGCTTTACATAATCAAACGATACTGAATTTAACGATCTTGTTTATTTAAACGGAGTGTATTTTTTTTAGAGAAATCCATAGTCTGCTTTGTAAATTCTTTTCAGATCATTTTATTTTTATTGATTTTGATTAGCCAACTAATTTGTATGTAATCAATAAGTGTGATGCTGATTAGCTCATTTTGATCTCTTGGCATAGAAGACTGAAATGAAGAAGAGATTAACATGGTGTTTTGCTGACATTCCAATCTATTTTAAGTGAATGCAAGCTTTCTAATAAATATTTAATGGGTAGTTGTTTGTGGTTTAATAGAATTAGATAATTCTATTAGAATCCTGTTTGGAAATTTACATGCGCCATACATCACTGCTGAGGACACGGTTAATAATTTAGGCTAAGTGACTAGTAATTAGAAACACAGTCAGATTAAGTAGGGACTTTTTTTTTTTTTAAGGTCATCCAGGGATTTCAATGTTATGTGTTTGCTGTGTAGCTGCAACTCTGCTCTTAGGTTCTCTCTTACATAAGAAAAGTAATTTGGTGAGCTCAGGACAAGCCTTAACAAAGCACGAAGCCCCTGGGGTTTATTTAATATCTCATCCTCTGAGTTAATGAGATGGAAAATAGTTCACTGTTTATCTACAGTAGATTGAGCAGATGTTACCAATTCAATTTTATGGAAAGTAATCTCTGAGAGATTGTCTTCTGCCCATTACTTTTTCATTGGCTGCATCTCTGCTGTCCTTTTCTCAGCGTAAGAGAAAGTTTCCTGCACTGGTCATGGAGCTGACAAAAGACCAGTGCAGCAGAACTTGGTAAACCTAGTCAAAATTAGGAATCTTAGCAAAGTCTGCTTGAAAATACCTTGAAAAAATACCTATGCTTGATTTAGTGCTGTAAACTGAATGGCAAGTAATGATGAACAATTGAGAAGGCACTAAAGGTTTTAACTAACAAAATACAGCACAAATATTTCTCAATTGCTTTCACTTTAATTAGCTTTGATTTCAAATGTAACTATAGAAATGGCAATACAATGCGGGCAGAAATCTTCAGGGGAACTAAATTTGGAGCCATAGGCAGCTGTAATGGGTTACTGGCTGTAGCCTGGAGCTTTTAACTGGAGTTCAGGATATGAGGTTTGTCCAAAAGACAGTACTCATCTACTGTGGCAGTCAGTGAATTTGAAAACAGAGTGAATGTGGAGTTGAGTCAAGGAGGCATGCCTGGAAAGAAGCTTTGTATCCCAACAGTCAGCTGAGATGAGCAGGCTGTTTACCTCTTGCACTGACCAGGAGGTAAGCTCTTCCTGGACTTTCCTCTAGTCATTCACATTGTAATATCATCACTTCTGTGCCTCTTGTGGGTTAGTGTGTTCAGTTACCCTCTGTTCTGTCAGTGTAGCAGATGCTGACTGTGTTTCATGATGTGTTGGTTCTAATCTCCATGAACACGAGTGTTTTCCACTAGACAAGCAGAGGCTATGATCATTACTGGACTTGTTTTCATGTTGGCCCAGCACTTGTTCTGGTGGTCTTTACTGCATCAGACTTACCTACATAATCCTTGTTCTGCAATGGGAACAGGACTACTCTCGTACTTGGGAGGGTTTTGTCACTGGAGCTTGACTGCTTTGCAACTTAATTTTGTAAGCAGGAGAGTTCAAGAGGAGTCTTTCTGCTGCCACTTCCTTTGATTCTCAGAACTGTTCTTATCACCTGTAAGACTGAAGTGTCTTACCTACCTGATGTATTTATCTGCAGAATCACATTCAGAGAACAGTCATGTAATAAGGCTGTGTACTTAGGGTTGTAGTTTGTGTATTTACGTAGTAGTGTACAAGGGGACAGTGTCATAGGATTCCATAACTCTGATATTGCTGGATACTTCTGAAGGTATATAAAAACTTAAACTATTGCTGATAGGAAGCATTTTTTTGTCTCTTTTCCCTATTGTTATACTTCTTACTTCTCAAAGTTAACTAGAAGCGTTACTCTATAGCACTGTTCATGCTGTTGCTTAGTTGTACTGGATCAAACTGGAGATATGTACTGTTTCAAAGACTGCCAAAATCTAAATTAG
The DNA here is from genome assembly GCF_019232065.1 of Centrocercus urophasianus. NCBI lineage: Eukaryota > Metazoa > Chordata > Aves > Galliformes > Phasianidae > Centrocercus > Centrocercus urophasianus. The sequence continues at coordinate 4,563,237 of NW_024884822.1, read as the reverse complement.
ACACCTGTGGATTTGAGGACAGTTTCATTTGTTGACAGGTGCAAAGATCTGTGGAATAGCTGCCATTCCTTGAGATAAACCTACTGGAGCTGAGACCTGAATCTGGCCTTAAGCTCTAGTGTATTGTGTGTGTGCATAGATATACGTGTGCATGCACTGTAGAAAAATCTTCCCAAAGCACTCTGGGCAGGTTTCGGGGCACTGCAGTTGAGTTAACACTGTTCATAATACTGCTCAGTAAGGTGAGGTTGTTGGGCACCACGCTGACACAAAAGATTGGATTAAAACTCTTCCTTTGGGTATTCTCTTTTAAAAAAGAAAACTTTTCCAGTAATGCTTGTAGTCATTTCTTAGATAAAAGAGTGCCATCAGCCCAGTCCTTGTGCTCATCTTGAGTCCGTCCGCTTTGTTTCTGTTTTATTCTTTACCAGGTAGTGATATGTATTGTGTTCTCAGGAGAACAGGTCTATTACTGAGAGCTGTTAGTTCCACTTGGTATTCACTCTTTGGAAGCAATGGTTTGATGGGCTGCAGCATGGATTGTTGTATTAAGCAAGAAAATAACTTGAACTTTGCCTGTTATTACTTTGCATGCAGTCAGAATCTCATGGAGTTTCTGGCAAGCTCACCTTCAACTTCTACATAGACATTATTACAGCACTTAACATTTCTGTAACATGGTTTTATAACTTCAAATTGTTTTATAATTATTAGCTAATTAATTTCATACCATCCCTTTAAGGTCTGTTTGTTTCTGCTTGGGTGGCTAGAGGATAGAGGATAGAGGATAATATGTGGCTTGAATGTTAATAAACACTGGAGTGGCACGCCAGACTTGTCTTTTGATCAAACTTGCTTTGCTATACTTGATTTCTGCTTAGCTAAAATGATTATTTTCTAAAGTGGTGCCAGAATCTAAGTTCTGAATTTACGTGGTCTAATTTTTCTGTTGTGATAGTAAGTCAGAAAAATGCTAATGCTGCAATTACAAAATCTGATCATAATTATTAATTAAAGATATTTTTATTTATTCATTAAAAGCAGTTAGATATATTTTTTTAGCATAAATGGGAACTTTAGTGCTTTTAAGTCACTTCTTTGAGAATTTGATGGATGATGACAAACTCTCTCAGATTTGTCTTTACACTATTCAGTTCCTAGCAGAATCCATTGACAGCATACAAACTATGCAGACACTCTTATACCCCTCCATCACAGCCGGTCTCTCAGTTGTAGCTGGAAGAGATATTGAGCAGAGACATTCATGAGAAAGCTGAGGTGAAGGCAGAGTGCTGGTGGTGCTGATAGGCTTGGTTGGGCTTTAACCCAGTGGGCAGCTGATAGCCACGTGCTTGCTTCCCCCAGTTGGACTGGGAGGAGAAAAGTGAGAACACTCTTATCTTGAGATGAGAATATTTTAATGGTAATGTGAAAGTTGCATGTTCAAGCAAGCTAAGGAATTCATTGACTACTTCCCATCAGCAGGCAGGTGTTTAGCCATTTCCAGAGAAATAGGGCTTCAACACATGGAATAGTTAATTGGGAAAGCAAATGCTGTAACTCACAATGTCCCTCTCTTTCTTGTCCTTTCCCACAGCCTTCACTGCTAGGCGTGATGCCATGAGGTCTGGGATGTCTCTTTGGTAAGTCTGCGTCAGCTGTGCTGGTCTTCCCGTGCTCACTCAGCCCTCTGCTGCCAGGGTGGTGTGAGATAGAGAGGCCTTGCTGTTACTCAGCAGTGGCTAAAATGTCACTGGGCCAACAGCACTTTATCATCACAGATTAGTAAAATAGCACCATGTGAGCTACTGTGAGGAAAATAAACTCTGTCCCAACCAAAACCAGTACAGGCTGGTTCTGTTCAGTTACTGCATTATTCTTTGTGACTGGAAGTCAGCTGGTAAGTCCTTGTCTTTTAGAAATACCTGTATATGTAAAGAAGTAAACATCAAACTCACTTTGAGACATTCTGTCAACATCTTTGTGCTTTTAATATAGAATATTGACTTGCATTCAGCCTTTAGGGATTGGGAAATGTGCTTTCATACAAGTGGGTAGTGCTGTAGTGCTGCAGAGGTCAAACTGCCACAGCAGCTGTGTAAGGAAATATTAATTAAAAGAAAAAACTAAATTCAAACCCTCATGAAACGTATTGCTGAAATATACCTATAATTTGCAGGAGATTTACAGGGAAAAAAAGTTATTTTATACACGTGGTGGTGTGGGATTTTCCATTATTTATTATTGATGTGTGTATATATGTATGTAAATATATGTATATATCAATAGTAGGTAAGTTTTTTTGTATGATTAGCATGAATTTTATCCTGGTGTATCCCTCGCTCTTGAAAACTGGCAGTGTTTTTTCTTCTTTATGTAGAATTTGAATGTCCTCAGAACTTGAAACATTGTAGTCTTCAGCTTTCTACAGTGCAGTAGAATTACGATTTCAAACAGGCATTTGAGTTGGTAACAGTGAAACTAGTGACTATTTTTTCTAAGACTTAAGATGACAGGAAGACAGATGCGCTACTTGATAGGAAGAGAAAAGCTTAAGGCACTCAGTGAGACTAGAAGGAATTGTATTAAATGTGTTTTAACTATGGAGGAAAGACAAGGAAAAGCAAGAGGATGGGCTGACTTGAACAAAGTGACTAGGCAGTTGTGTTTACTATTGAAAAAAGTGTTTTGGCAGATGAGCTGCAACTTGAGTTTCTGGGGAGCAGTTTGAGTAGGGACAAAGCATCATTTGATATTCTTCTGTCACAGGTTTTTGAAGGGTCACCATGTTGTGAATTTGGGTCAAGGACCTTGAGTGAGTAAGGAGGCCTCGTTTATCTTCAGCCAAGGTTGAGACAACAGTCGTCAGTCCACTTGACTCCAGCTGTGAAGTGAACCATTTACTTAGTTTTAGTAATGATTTGAGAGGCTCATCTATAACATCACCAATACTTCTCAGTGCAGCAATCTGTCCACGTCTCCAGGAAACTATCAGGAGAAAAGAGAAAGGAGACCAAAGTGAGCAAGAAGGTTCCTTTTGTTTCCTCTCAGTTCCTTCATATCAAGACACCTTGGAATCTCAGGGCTGATTCAAGAAGGTCGTGTGATTGTGATTGTCTTGTCCTGCAAAGAAGTCCTATCTTGTTACATTAAAATAGCTGAAACCTATACATGGTATGCACATGCTCTGATCTCGTGCAGAAATTCTTCTGTGAACATGGGTATTATGTACAAATATCTTCCTCAGAAATATTCCCAGTTCTCACTGGCATAAGCAAGAATTTATGAAGGTCACCTCAGCAGGGCACAGCTTTTTCAGACATAGCTGTGGAAATCCCTGAGCAGATAGCCCCTGGCTGGTTTGGAGGAAAGGCAAAGCAAATCTGCGTTGCTGTCTGTGTAAGCTGCCATTATAGTTCGACTGCATCCTTGTTATGTTCTAAGCAGACAGAGAAACACTTAGGTTGATTTGAGCTAATTGAGTTGATCAAGTGTTGCCAATTAGTTCAGTTTGCACAAAGTCCCACTTGTCCTTGTCTTCACTTGGAACAACAGCAGTGCTAGCAAATGAATTACTGCATCAGAGCTCTTGTTAAAGATTGAGAATAGAGGGCTGTACTTTTCTATATGAGAAGACTGACAGGCTTTTTAAAAAATTTCTCGCTTCTGAAGTTTAAAGGATCCTTAAGGCCCTTTTAACTTACTTCAGAATTGTTTCTTTTCTGTAGGCTACCAGTGTCCCAGATGAAGAGCTTGCTGCTGCTGAGTTGCTATTGTATGCTACATTTGTCTGTTCTGCAGGTGTCAGTATTTTAGTGTATGCTAATTTTATTTTTAATTTATGTTAATTTTGCATTTATACTTTTTTATATACATGGCTCTGTTTGCCACATTCTAAAAACTTCACTAAAAAAATCTTACATTTGCAGTATATTCTTGCTCTTCTGAGCTAATGCATGCAGAAAGGAAGTGAAAAGCACTTTACAGATATTAATGAGAAGCTGTACAACACCTCAAAGCATGAGAGAGAGAGAGAGTACTAATGCTCCTATTTTACAGATGGGGTAGTTGAGTCAAGAAGGCTTGAGTGTTTTGCTGTAAGTTATGCAGGAATATGAAGTTGAAGATGGAAACAGTGGCAAAATATATATTTGGATCAGGTTGCCTAGAAAGGCTGTGGATGTTCTGACTCTGGAGCACTCAAGGCCAGGCTGGATAGGGCTGTGAGCAACCTCGTCTAGTGGGAAGTGTCCCTGCTTATGGCAGGGGTTTGGAACTAGATGATCTTAAAGTTCTTACCAAACCATTCCATGATATTATCCAACTCTAGTCCAAGTCCTGTTGTGATGGACCGTGAGTTCATGATTTCCTGGCTAAGACTGCCTGGCTCTGATGTCTGCACTCATATATCATGAACCTTCTGTACAAGTTTAATTTTCCTGACATAATTCTGAATAACAAATAGCACAAAGTGTTGCTGTTTTTAAAGCTAGAGCAAGGGAGGCCTTTAAAACTTGAGTACATTAGAACCAGAAGTATCCATACACATCAGAGAAATATTCTTTCAGAAGCCCTTAGCTGTGTTGGGATCATCTGAGGAGAATGATGCATGGGTGTTTGCCTGGGCTGCCTTACAGCAGGTGGGGTGCTTACTTATCCTATTCTCCCTTGGCTAAGCTGGAATTAAAGAGTTTGGGTTGCAGCTGTCTGAATGCAAAAGCAAATTGACTGAAGTAATTTTATTTTTGTCCGTGTTTTTTTTTTTTTTTTCCCGTGCAGATTCCTCTAGATGATGACAAAACAAGCTGTTCTACAATATTTGAAAATTGAAATTTGTCTTGCAACCACAGCACCAATGGAGCAAAGATTCTGTTCCGAAAGCACCTTTGAATCGCCTTAAAAATCTGTAGTGTTTTTGCAGTGTAGAATTAGCCTGTCTTCACTAAGGTACAGATAAATATATAAGTGCTTTTTAAATCTGTAGCTATGAAAGAAGCTGGTATGGAAATAGGTAAATGCAGTAAAACTCTTCCGTAGGTACAGAACAGAAATATGATCTTGTGCATAAAGCTGGATTTTTGTGATCTTTACTCATGATAATAAGAACTTGTGTGTTGATTTATATTTGTCAATTCAGTGGGACTTCCAAGGAGACCAGTACTTGTACAGGGGACCTAATTTTGCCTTTCAGATAAGCTTTGAAGTCATTAAAGAAGAGCTCAAAAAATAAGGTAAAATTTTAACTTCTACTTTGGAGAGGAAAAAACCCATTCCAGTAAAAAATGTTATTTTTGATAAAAACAAAAACAATTGCAAAGTGATCTGTACTTCATGTACTCCTTTTTTCTTCAAAAAAAAAAAAAAAAAAAAAAAAAAAAAAGCTTCTATTCCTTTGCTACCAAATGTTTCTGCTGAAAATAGAGATATATTGAAGCCTCATGAGAGCTAACATTTGGTTATTTCACTTTTTCCTACTGATAACTGTGTTCCCCACGTTGCAAAATGTTTAACCACCATTAGCATTGTGGGAAAAGCAGTCTATGCTTTTAAATTTTTGAGAAATATTTTGGTTTTTCTCCAGTTACCTATCTGGATAACAATAATATCTTGGCGTGTTATTTCTCCTTTGTTATTGCAGTACTTCTTCCTCTGTTTTAATCTCTAAAAAGTTCTGCTTCCGTGTTTATGAGTAGTGCACTTCCTTAACCTTTTAAGTTCATTGCCTTTGAAATATGTTTTTTCTTGTTTTTTAGCATTTTGACAGCATTCCTTGCATAGGCACTATTGCTGTTTCTGCTTTATGTCATCAAAACTTCTGTGAGTGCTTTTATGTCATCTTTTGTATGGTGACATGGGAGACAGGAATGTGTAGAAAAAAGTAGTGCTCATCCATGTGAGCAGATGGGACATGGCCACATTTCTTCTGAGAAGATGAAGGAACCCTCAGGGGTTGGCCTTGCCCTTGTTACTGCTACAGGAGAATGGGAAGAGAGAAAGTGTGCCTCCAGGATTCTGGTTCAGGAGGCAGATAGACTTGGGTGTTAGGACTATTTCTGATCGTCTTTGACCCATGGAAATGGCTAACTTTGCCTACCTGAGCAGCATGTTGTTGCCTATGCAATGCTGGGAGTAAAACAAGTGTACTGAGAATTTGGAGAAGAGTTGAGGTCTGCTTAGAAAGCCGTGGTCCAGGGTCTGAGAATTCTTATATTGCTTCTTGCTTGCAAAGGCAAGTTTACCCAGCATATCCTCTTACACTTCTGTGAAATATGCGTAGTTGTATCTGTTCAAGACTAATTGAAGAAGACTTTGAAAACATATGGGTTTAAGCAATACTTTCTGCATATAACTGTAGCGTGCTTCAGAGTGCTGTATGTTGAAATCACCATATTTCCTTCTTGTGGTAAACATACAGCACTCCAGACTACCCTATAAATAGAGCTGTCACTGGACAGGAGACGTATTTAAATTTATTCCAAGTTTGATCTTTCTGTGTTTTGGAGGTTATTTCTTATGAAAAGTTTTTATTAAGGTCCAACAAACTTATTATGGGAGAAATAGTCTCTAACAGCAGGGAACTTGTCTAATCTGGTAGAAGCACTGTCTTGCATATCACTGTGCCTAGTCAGTACTCTATTATTGCAAGTTAAGTAGTTGGCTACAGTGTCCTGCACATGGGGTATTAGAAGGGTTGTTACCTAATTTCCTCAGCAATAATGGTATGAACAGTATGCATTTTTTTTATTATAAAAAGCTAACTATTGCTTCCACTGAGTTAATATTTCTTCTATATAAAGTTAGCACCTGGGGGACTGACTTATAAATCAACATAAAATTAAATGGAAAATGCAATGTTGTGGAAATCTGGATTTTATTATAGAGCTGGAGACCTTGACTCAACCTGCACACCAATTTCAACTTAGTAGTAGTCTTAGCTTAGAGAAGAGAAGGCTCTGGGGAGACCTCATTGTGGCCTTCCAGTACTTCAAGGGAGTATGAACAGGAGGGGGAACGGCTGTTCACGAGAGTGGATTGTGATTGGGTGAGGGGGAAAAACTGTCTCAGTTTTAAACTGAGACAGGGGAGGTTTAGTTTAGATATTAGGTGGAAGTTTTTCATTCAGAGGGTGGTGAAGCACTGGAACAGGTTGCCCAAGGAGGTTGTGGAGATGTTCAAGGTCAGGCTGGATGTGGCTCTGGACAGCCTGGTCTGGTGGCTGGAAACCCTGCCCATGTCAGGGAGATTGAAACTAGATTATCATTGTGGTCCTTTTCAACCCAAGCCATTCTATGATTCAATGACTGTCATGTTCTTTATTAAAGTCAGTTGATGAGGGGGAGTACAACAACCACCAATACGCAACAAAGAGCACTAAAATAGAGTGAGAGAAAAATGAAATATATACTTCTATTAGATACATTTTGTTCCTTTGCTTCATTTTTAATTTTCAGATGATCCATCCCATGTGGTAAGCACATTGGTGTGTATAATATGGAAATAACGTGTTGGTAGCATAAGGGTAAAATAATTAAAAAAAATAAATAAACAGCCACAAACTAACAAAATATCCTGCTTTAAATATGCCGTTTTCAGAACAAATAGTTGTTTTTTGGGAGAATCAAATAGGTTTTTTTGGGACATTGGCCCCAGTGAATTGGTTTGATTCACACCTTCATATTTCTATGAGCAATAGGAATAATTAGGAATTATATTCCTATATAATAGGAATATAATTAATTAGGAATTATATAATTAGGAATTATATAATTAGGAATTATATTCCTATATAATAGGAATAGGAGCAATAATTTGACTTGTGAGCCTGCTAGACAAATGATGGTAAGCTGCTGATCTTTATGGGAGCTTGTTCTTCTCAGTTTACAAGTGGGATGAAAAGTGCAATCCAACCTTTATGTTTTAATAAATAGTAAAAGCAAATAGAAAAAAAAAAAAAATCTATATGGGAATCAAGAGCTTTTTGACATCTCAAAGAAATGCCAATAATGGCAGTGGAAATGTCATAAGTCAAGACTCTAAAACAAAAATTTGACGTTAGCTGAAGATATCTAAGTTAGCCTTCTTTTCCTGGGAAAAGTAAGAAGCTGCTGCTAGTAAAAGAAAACATTATATCTGCAATGGAAATGCAAGTCATGGCTTGGACCACTGATTGAACACCTGGTGGGAAGGCAGGGCCAAGCCAGGGAAGCTCAGGTGTATGCAATGCAGCTGAATGACTGGAAGGGTTGGACCCGGATCCTTTCCAGACCTCATTTAAGGGTTGGCAGTGAGGTAAGAGTGTTTTGCTGAAGATCTTTGTACCTGAGGCCTTCTGAAGGTAAGCAGCTTCTTCCCTTTATTTTTGTTCCTGCTGCTGTTGTGTTTGAGTGAATCCTCACTCACTGCTGCCTGGTGCCTTGCTGCTCTACTTTCACTGTTGCACTTTCCATTGTGTTTCACCATCACGTCTACCTTTACAGTAAAGAAATTAGTTCTCTGAAGGCCTGGGTGCATTCTCTAACTGGCTTTTAGAATCTACACCTGAAGTCAGCATAATAAAAATTTATTATCTTTGAGAAGACCTTCTAGGGCAAGGCCTATGTGCAGCATGAGAACGCTCAAAGGCTTTCTCTTGGATAGTGCCATGGCTTCAAGTGGACTTCTTCATGATGCAGGACTGCAGGAGCTTGCCATAAGTTTAATTACCTCTTCTGGGTGCAGCTTCTTGATTAAAATATGTATACACACATACATTTGTGAAACTCTGTATTGATCAGTCAGTGGCTTGTTTTAAAACTGCCCTCATCCAGAGGTTTAAAATAATCTTTAAGATCTGTAAGGCAAGGAGAGGAACTAGCATGTAAGAAAAAGTGTCAGCATAATGAACTTTGGAGACTTTTAACTGGATACTCAGGGGAGCTGAAGAGGAGGAACTTAGTCCGGAATTATAGGACTGTAAGGCTGGGAGAACCAGAGAGACCAATAGGAAGAAGTGCACAGTGCTTCTTCAAATTATTTTCTGACTTTCAGTACATAAAACTGTACAGAACAGAAATTCTTTCGCAGTGTGCCATCTGTTTTTCAGCTGCACCAGTGTGGCAGGTTGCTATATCACCTGAGCATTAGATTGGGGAATTCTACATCAATTCTAAACCATCCCGAACTGCAGAGAGGGAGACATAGACTTCACCAGAAGAGACTGTCCTTGGCAGTCCTTGCCCTCCTGCTATGCCAGTAAGTCTCCAGAAGCCCAGGAAATTCTCAAGAGATTGTCTGTGGCAGTAGCCACAATAACAAGTTTTTATACAGAGGGAAAGTGTTTGGGTGACATACTCTGGTTTAACTTGAAGCTGTAAGCAGTCCTGTATCCTGTAGGAAGGAAGAAATTTTATCCAGATGCATACAGAAGCTGAGGTCTGTGGTTACTTCCTTGCATTTTTCAGTTAATTACCAAACCAAATACCATGATTCTAGCTTGTGAGAACAGAATAGGATAGCAAACAGGGTCTTGAAGGCAAAGCTGCTGAGATATTGAAGGTGGATAGCCAGAAGGCAAGTCACGTGCCTGTAAGGACATTGCTCACTTGAGTGTACAATATGTTAACTACATCTGGATTTAGCATAATCATCCTTGACTAATATGAGGAGAAGGGAGAAGGTTTAAGTGCTGAATAAATAAATTACTTAATTACATGTTATCAGAGAGGAACAGATGGTCAGTTTAGTGTGTTTTCTGACTGCTTACACTTTCAAGAGGGGATAGATTTGCATTGATTCTTGTACAAAAGATTTCCCAATGTCAGTAACTCATCTATATATACATTGAACAACCTGCTACTGTTATCTTTGAGGTGTGTCTTGCTAGTGCCTGTTTTTGGCGTCTCACTGTTATCAGGAATTTACATTTCCTGAAGTTTTTCTCTTTTCCTCATACAGTAACTGTGTTTAATGCTTGTTATTCAAAAAGGCGGAGAATGGCTCAAGGTACCACACCAGAAGATGGTGGATGGCTGTCATGGATATCATGTAAAATAACATCATCCTGAAGCTGTGTTAAAATAATAATTTGCAATTCAGGTTTCACTGAAAGAAGTTGATTTCTTGTTCTTTGGAATTTTTCTGGGAAAAAAAAATCTGACAGGCACCAATAAGTGCCTTTCTCAAGTTCTTGGATTCAGGTACCAGCCAGCAGGCCGCAGCAGTTGGCTTGACCTACTCTTGTTACAGTTTTTAAGCTGTGGTTAGAGGTGGAGGTTTCCATATGAAAAGTGAGACAGGGACATGGTCTGATGTTTTTCTTTGGAACTGAGATGTATCTCCCCTGCATTTTTGGGTGAAAGGTTTCTATGAGTTTGTTGCAGCATCTGCCTTTCAGAACTTTGCTGTAGACTAAACTTGGTGTGGTAGAATTGAGTGCAGGTGAGTTTTTTCTTCAAATCTTTTTCATTTCACTTTACCAATCTTTTCCTTATGAGAGATAGTATGGGAAAATTAAGTGGAAAGAGTGCTTCAGTTTTAACACATTATTCTTCCTCTAAATGAGGAGGAACAAACCAGGATTTATTTTTGTATTGTAGTACTTCATTAAGAGAAAATAAACAGCAAAATGGAAATTCCCTCATGTTTTGAAGATAACAGCAATACAGAACAGGATCGTCACTGTCTTCTCCCACAGCACTAAATACTTTTTTTTATCACCTGTTGCTTTTTTTTGAAAGTAGCACTTGTACCTCCTTGCTCCCTGTGAGTGAACATCAAAAGTGAACACAGTAACAAATGTTTGAGCAGAAATGTTCAAATGCTGAATTTGAATTCAGAGTCCATTCTCAGAACTAGCTTGATTCGTTAATATTTAGCTTTCTTGTATTAATCACTTCTTCGCTTAATATTTGTTTCAAGATTTTTTTCTATGACATTTTTTAATAGTTTGGATTCAATTCTGAGCTAAAATCTGATACAGAATTTAGAAAAAGGAATTAATTACCAGGAAAACATTGGGCAGGAATAAGTGCTAATACCAGATAATCGCACTCTTGTCAGCACCCTTAACTCCCCTAGTTCTGCTCCTTGACATGAGTATCGTGGCCCTGAACATGAGGGAGGGCCTTAATATTCAGGACTGATGTATGCTAGGTACATGTGGCTGGTATATTCCGGTTGTCTAGTGTGCCTCAAGACAACACCATAAACACAGAGTAGCATTTACTATCATGAATGATTAATTCATTTGTGTGATGGACTCTTAACTGAGCTTGTGTTCCTGCATTAGCCATGGGAATTGGACTAGATAATTTCCAAAGGTCCCTTCCAACACCTATGATTCTGTGAATTAACTGAAAATGGGATTATATCAATGAGTAACAGGAAGAGGAAAGCTCTGTTAGCTACTGTTTGCAACAAAAAGTTCTTCAAATGCCTTGCTTGGTATTAGATAAACATTAAAATAGAATTTGCTGTGACTTTTAATTGGATGACACAGTGGATTTCTGAGTTGTATCCAACGGGCAGTGAGGAAGCATTCTGTTGTTTGCTACTTTTCTCTCCCCCTCCAGTTTTATATAACTGACAGCCTTCAATCTTGTCAATTGCAAAATACCCAAGTAGGGAAGGAGGTAGGGAGTGTGGCAACTTTGAGTCGCAAAACAGCTTTTGAATGGTGAAAGACAGATAGGTTGTCTATTTTTTGATAGGAATGTGTTGAGGAGAACATACTGAACAGCTAATGCCCCAGTGAATCCACAAGGACTTAGAGTGACTTGACATGTCAGTGAAAGCTGTCAAACTCCTATCAAAAGGACAGATCTCTGTGGGATTTGTATTCCTCGTGCCTGCCTTGGTAAGAAGGCTTCACAGCACTGGAAGGCTAGGAGTAGTGGAAACTAATGAAGAGAACACAGACACCTAAAATACAGTGAAGCATTGATAGTAGTCTGTGAACTCTAGTCTTCAGTACTCTGAAACTTTTTTTTATTCTAAAATTCTAAAAATCTGCATACAATTTGAATGAAATTGAATATGTTTCAGAGCTCAAGCAGCATGTCTTCAATCTGAAGCAAAATGGAGATGAATTTCAATTAGATGTTCCCATTATAATCTATCTCCACCTGTAGTTTTCATCAAAATTGCAAGTAAATGTGATAAAATACATGATCAGGATTTGCCCACCAGCAGCAGTATGCCTATTCTTTTTTTAAAAGGAGGAAAGGAAAATAATTAGCCTGATGCATGCGTACACTCATGCAAATAGATGTATATAAGAGCTTCTAACAGCGAATAACTTCAATTGTGATGGGTAATTTGTATGGGGCTTATAAGTAGATCTGTATGTATGTGTTATGTGAATGTAATACATCTAATGGTTTACATTCCTTTCATCTTTGTGATAATGATACAGATTACTAATTAGGTTGATAAAGCAAAGCGTTTCATAAGAGGTATTGTGATGGTTGCAGAGTAGTCAGCTATGCAAAAATGTCGGTTTTGTAGTGATGATTTGTTCTGAGCTTCATTTGATGGTAATTTCTTACGCACCAACTCACAAACTGAATTCTAGAGCAGCAGTGTTACCTCAGGCTTACTGCCTGCTCACAGTGCATCAATGGCAAAGACTTGCTGCTGCAGTGAAGTTCTTCTGCCTTTCTGGAGCTATTGGTGTACTGGGATGTTGTGATGCTCTGCACTGAACATTGCCCTACTATGGCTTCATGTGCATCTGGTGCCTAACATGCGTCATTTTCTCAGTCAGGAAGCTCCACACAGATGATGATAAGATAGATTTTTTTTTTTTTTTTTTTTTTCAGCCTTTATTGCTGATTTATGCAAAGATCTTAAAGATCAGTGTGCACATGACACGCAGTTCTTAAACGAGCTGTTATCCAGGCTTCTGTTTCAAGTGGTACCAACTTCAAATACATGTTGAGAGAACTTGGTATCTTGTATTCATAAGATGGCAGTTTTGTTAATTGGTTTCATATTGATTTGGTAAAAAAAAAAAACAAAACAACAACAACCAAAAAACAAAACTTCTGTTAGTACCAGGAGTGCTTGCTTGTCTGTCGTCTTTCTCTATGAACGTCATTAGAGGTGTAGCTTACTGCCCTTGCCCTGTCTTAGGAGTTTAGGAGTGTGTAAGTGTAGTATGTTAATACTGTTGAGTTTCTGTGTGATTTTGGTTGGAGCACATGGGACTTAATAGTATTGTGTACGACACAATGTTTAAGGAGAAAAAAGTGAATTACTGAATACTACAGTGCTGTTCAATGAGTGTGGTGTATTCAGATCATCTGTGGTGATAGGAAAGAAGGGTGAACTTAGCTTTGGCTCTGTGTTGAGAGGAGAAGAGTAACTGTTGGGCTGTAATGTGTGGAGATGGAGATATTCAATTAGGTTAATGAAGTGTTCCCTGTTCAGAGAGACTTGACAGAGCTCTCGAGTTTGATGGTGATTTCTGTTTAGAAGGATGGGGATTATTAAGTGGAAGATGTAAATTGCTGTATTTTAGGGAGAGACTCTGGGTAACTTTGGAGTGCTGCGTAAGCGCTGCATGGGAGACTGCATCACATCTCACGTAAGAGTAAGTTTTTGGATTTTAGTGTAGTTTGTTTTTCATGTGCCTGATAAGGAAGATGGAGCTGACTCTCTCTGCTTCTGAATAAGCTAGCACTTAATTTCAATCTTCTTCTATTTTCATTGTGGAACTTAAGAAAATGGCGTGTCCTTCTACTTGATATCACAGGATGAATGTTTAGTTCTGGGCTGCTGCTGTTGAGACACTAATCTTTCCATCCCTCTTTCATCTGTGATAAATGCAGCAGCCCCACTGATGGGTCACTTAACTGGAAGGTCTTATTTAGAGGAGGGGCATGGTGCAGGTGCAGAGTGCTTGAATCATGGCTCTGCCAACTGCTGATACACACTGATAATAGACTTCTTGTCAAGCAACAGCTGTTAGAGAAAAATCAGGTAAGCTTAAGTGAGTGTGTCTATCTTTAGTTTAGGCTGCTGTGAGCAAAATTCACCTGTGGGATTGTGGATTAAATGAGAAGAATTCACATTCCAGTGTATGCATGATAAACTTTTAGAGATGACAGGAACCTCAGTAATGGGGACTGGGGAAGCAGGAAGATAAGGCAGGCGTTCATCTTAGCTTTGCCATATGGAATATAGATGTTCAAGTTGTGACACACTGGCAGAGGGATGTTCGGGTTTCTTTTGGATTCCAGGACTAATCAAGTGATCCCTCACAGGAGACATACATCAGGTAAAAGCAGGAAGGAGAAAAGAAAGGAATGAAAAAGTTAAAATGAAAAAATAAATTGTAGTTCTTGGCTGCACCTAAGTAAGTAGTGGCAACCAAGTAGTTCTGGGGGGCCTTTCTGCCGATAATGAAGCTGTGTGTCTATCCTGCTGTGAAGGTTTTTCCCAGATACCCTCTGGGTGCTGCAGCCAGGTCGGAGTAAGCAGCTGCTCTGCTTCTACTGGGCAACAGGGCATCCTGCTGACAGTGGGCTGCTGGCCAACTGACCTAAGTTGTACGCTGGGGGCAAGTGATTGCTGCTTTTGTACCTTTTCGTATGTTAAGTTTGGTCACTTAAAACTAGTTAAATGTGAATCTGGTTCATGATGAACTTGTGGATATATCACCTCATTTTCAATGCCTGCTACCTTGTTGTCCTTGAGTTTATTCAGAACTTGTATTTCTTTTGTCTCTGTGAGTCGCTAGTGTCACTGGAGTTTCACAGGGGTAGGGGATATTGCCAATCCCTAGTCTGTTATAGTGGGACTGCATGCTGCAGGAATGTACATAGGGATTCTGCTCTTGGAGGACACCCCCTGCCCTGCTCCCATTGTGATGTGACTGTCATCAGCCCATTTTCCTCAAAGAATAATGCGTCAATGGCGTATCTTCATTGAGTCAAATGTTGCTTAGAAAACCCTATGCAAACCAATAGTAAGGAAGCAAAGTATGAAATCAGAGGCCCTGAGGCAGCACTGGTAGTATATAGTGATGGCTTTCATGCTGCCCTTCAAATTAAAGATTTAATAATAATAATAATATATAGCACAATCACCTGGCTGAGGGAGAGAAAAGAGCATTGCTACAGAAGCAATGAGCAGCGAGATTTTTCTGAGGCCAGAAGCTTAGTGGGAGTCAGAAAAACACTGGACAAATCTTCCAGAGTTAGCAGAGAACATATTTAAAGGATAAAGTGGGGCTTTAGAAGGAGTAGTAATTGTACACTTTAGATCAAATTTTATTAGAGTTCATGAAGATCATGTCTGTACTGTTGCCTTTGAGATGTTTTCTATTCTCACTGGTGTACTGTTGGTATGCGATCAAATGAAAATACTGGAATAAGACAACTGTGCATCTAACTGTGTGTATCATCTTCCACTCTTAGCCTTGGGTTATGCTTTTAGGTTTTGATGTATCATACAGATGCATATATATATTTTTCTCTTGACAAGTCATGTCAATAACTAAAGCAAAAATGGAAATCCTGTTTCTTTCACTTCATCAGTGAAAGAATGTCAATTGGAAATTACTTGAACCAAACACCCTTACACTAGTAGAAGAGATGTGAACTTAGTGATAACAACTAACAGGAGAAAGTGGGGAAGTATTAGCAGCAGAATGTAAATTAAGGTGTTGGTAGTGACTCATAAACACTAAGAATGTTCAAGGACAAGGTTAGACCTAAGTGCTCAAGGTAAAAAGAACTTTCTTGAGTTATTTCAAATGACCTACAAGTTCACAGCATGAATCATTGTGAAATGGGTTTGATGTCTCTCACTGTTGAAAACAAATTTCTCTCAAATCACCCTCAGCTATTAATATGCAGAATAAAGGGTGACAGAGGATGCCCCAGATTGCTGGCAGTATGACCTGCATTGATGGTCTTAGCTTTCTCTGGAATGCATCTGAATGGATTTTGTTTAGGTAGAAATGATTGGGTTGGGTTAGCATTTCCTAAAAATCCCACTAAACTTTGTGTTATCAGAATAGGAACTGTTCTGTCTGGGTTTGGTACAGAGAACTTATAAAAATAAGATCCAAATTTTGGTTGTTTCATTTTCTGTCATTCCAAAATTGTGGCTAGTGAAAAAATGGATTTAGTGGATAAGTGTTATGGTGGTTTTTTAATTTTTCAGATCCGTAATCTGATGTGATTTTGCTACTAAGAGGAGAAGACAACTCCCAGTGAGAAAGTACAGGAAATTAAGTATGCTGCTATTGAAATGTTGGTACCAAGATTTTATTTCACTTTTGTCCTCTTCTTGTTCCTGGCAATGTAAAAGTAGATGATGTAGAAATATTTCAGACAGTTAAATTATAGGAAAAAATTAATGCTTCCTTTTCTTTGTCCTTCATTTGGGAGGGGGAAAGAAGTTGAATGGGAGAGATTTCAGTGATTCAAAATTTTGAGTCTTCCTTCCTAAATACAGGTCTCAAGGCCTGTGCTGTGTTCCTCAGGGGTTGGTGCTGTGTCCAGTCTTGTTCACCATCTTCATCAGTGACATTCATGAGGGGGTAATGTCCACCCTCAGCAAGTTGGCTGATGTTATGAAGCTGGGAAGGATGGCTGACACACCTGAAGGCTGTGCTGCCCTTCAGCGAGACCTGAAGATGGTTGGGCAGAGAGGAACCAGCTGAGGTTTAACAAAAGCAAGCGTAGAGACTTGCACTTAGGGAGAAATAACTACATGCATCAGTACAGGTTGGGGGATTACCTGCCTGAGTGGAGCTCTGCAGAGAGTCCTGGTGGACAACAGATTGGCTGTAAGCCAGCAGTGTGCCCTGGTGGCTGAGAAAGCCAATAGCATCTTGGAGTGCATTAAGAGCATGGCCAGCAGGTCGAGGGAGGTGATCCCACCCCTCTGCTCTGCCCTGGTCAGGCCTTGTCTGGGGTATTGTGTCCAGTTCTGGTCTCCCCAATACAAAAAAGACAGGGATCTCTTGGAGAGAGGCCAGCGGAGAGCCACAAAGATGATAAAAGGGCCTGGAGCATCTCTCCTATGAGGGAAGGCTGGGTGACCTGGATCTGTTCAGACTTGAGAAAAGAAGACTGAGAGTGGATCTGATAGATATTTATAAATATCTAGGATGCAGAAGGCAGAGGGAGCATGGCCAGACTTTCCAGCAGTCTGTGGGACACAACAGGGGGAAACAGCCACAAACTGAAGCGTAGGAAGTTCTGCACAAATGTGTGCAAGAATTTCTTCACAGTAAGAGTGACAGAGTACTGGAACAGGCTGCTCAAGGAGGTTATGAAGTCTACTTCTCTGGAGAAGTTCAAAACCCACCTGTATGCCTACCTTTGCAACCTGGCTTAGGGAGCCTGCTTTGGCAGGGGAGTTGGACTCGATATCTAGTAGTCCCTTCCAACTCCTTCAGTTTTGTGATACTGGGGTTCTGCTTTTAAATCTTCCTGCCTATAATAAGTAACAAAAAAAAAAAAAAAAAAAAAAAAAGTGGTGGTTGTGGCTGTTGTTTGTTTTACATAATTCAGAAAGGCAGTTTCTTGATGCCTTCTGTCCTGCATGACAAACACAGGTCTGTTGAGAAATTCATTATGGGACCTAGTTCAATATAGCCTCTTCACATCTTGCAGTTGTTTTCAAATCCTTTAATCTCAGCACTTCTGAAGAGTTGATTTTGGCTCATGGCTCTTCTGCTGCAAGGTGTTTATTTAAACTGGCCAGCTCCAACAGTTAATGCAGCATCTCTGAAACTGCCAGTGAGCCTAAATTAAGTTGTCAGAGTCAACATACAGATCTAGTGAGCCTATTAAAATCTTAATAACTTTTAAAATTGAGCTCTGGGTAGCAAACGTTGTCCTGTGCATTAGATTTTGAGTAGATAAATCCATTAATCTGTGTTTTATTGTTTTCTTTTTTCTTTGTCTCCGAAAGTGGAGATAAAAGGAATTTTTAGAAATGAATTGAGGGCCTCTAATATTGGAATATCACAAAGGACTCGTCCTTGAACCGTATGCTGCTCATCCAAATAAAGGAAAACTTTCTGCTTTTTGTTGTTTCTCCATACTACGGGTGTTTGGATTTTTGTCCCTGAGTGAGCGCCTGTTGGTTTTAATGAGGCAATAGTGTGGAGAAAACAGCTGTAGTGCTTGTTTGTTACCTATTGCTTCAGAGCCCGTAGTGCATTCTGAAGTTAGGAAAGGAGCTGTCAATTGCATTTATAATCAGCATTTTATTGTCTCATCTCAGTTCTGTGTGTGAAGACATTCTTTGGGTCCAGTAAAGTTATGTTTTTTTCTTCCTCTTCTTCTTTTCAATAAAGTGACACATAACTGACAGATGGCAACGTCTATGATGCACTGCTGTAAATTAGAATTTCCTCCTTCCATTTACTCTGAACTGGAAGGAAAATTCTTTTTCTGCAACAGTTCTCACGTAGCACTTAAGTTCTCCTTCATTAATAGATGCGAGTGGGAGGTCAAAATTGAACTTTTTAATGGGAACAAAGTTGCAGCCTTAATTATGGAGGAAATTGTAGATTACTCATAATAATCAACTGAAATTTGAACGTTAAGTTTGACTGACAGAAAAACATCTGTCATTATTATTACTATGTGTAAGACCAAATCCATTTGCAGACAAGTACTGAGTGATTAGACAGTACTAGGGGAAGTAAAAGGACTTTTATGTGAAACTCCTTGTAATTCTTTTCTTTCAAGAAGGATAATTAGTGGCCTTTTGGATTTTCAGCCAGTTGCAAAGCTCTCTGAAAGCAAATTAAATAAAACTGAACGTGGTCATTTATGACAGCAGTAACTAAAATGAGCCCTTTTGCTCAAGTATACTGTGATCTTGGCGCTGTCTTTTATCTCAGTGTGAAATGAATATTAGCTCAGAATCTTTTATTTGTACACCAATTAATGACTAAAGAAAATGTAAAAGATGTGGTATGTATAACACATGTTTGTAATGAAGAACTAGAAATATAAATGTGGTGCAATACAGTTGTCAGTTCCTCTAGGGCGGCATTTCAACGTGTGCTCTGATCTTTGCAGAGAAATGTAAAATGTAAATTCATTGCAGATAGCCAACAATGTGGTGACTTGAGGGAGTCAACACTGCTAACTATGGAGTATAGGCCAGTCTCCATGATAATGGAGTAAATGCTTTCAGCTGTGGTTCAAAATGCTGCTGATTTCTCAGAGTTAAAGTAAATTCTTGTTCCTTAGTACTAAAGGATGAACCTGGCTTCAGGTCTTTAAAACAAGCAAGTATTGTCCACTAAGCAGTCCAGATGCCAGCACTTTGATGTAATTAAAAAAAAATTAAAGCTCATTTGTCAAGAAATCTTAATCAGAAGATATTAACAACACTGCCTTTCTATGGGTTCTAGAATGGCAGTATGCTAATCTAATTGAGCACTAAAATATTTTTGTGTTTTTTTTTTCCCCACATTTCTTCTAGTAACCAAAATAAGAATATCTGCAGCATGTGTGTCTTAGCAGACAGCCCAATCCTCTGCTTTCTTAGTTTTCAAATTTGTGTAACAATTAGTAGATAGCATGGCTCCTGTTTCGGGTACAAATGAACTACCTGTAGCTGATAAATTATGTCCAAATCTCTTAGAACCTAAGTATAAAACACTCTTTTGGTAGTGAAATAGGGCAGTTGACTGGAATTGAAGGAGACAGAAGTGATTAAGCAATTTGCCTCAGTATAGCTGTCCAGAGACTTCCTTTGCTACTTTTTAGTTATCCTCAAGTTCGGACACAGAAAACTATTCAGTATGGGACAAAGTGAAGGCGGGGGTGCCACAGATGATAATAGTCTTAGCTTGACTTTAAGTGTGAGTGAGTTAGCTTGAGTTTAAGTGTGAAATGAGATATGAGAAATTTTAGAAAAGTTAACTGTGTAACAGTTTGTGAAACAGAGTCTGCTAGCATTGCATAGCACTTGGGGCAGGGGGAGGGGAAGTCCACAATTGATTGGAGGATCTCCAAGCAGCTTGCAAATATCCATTAATTAACTCTCAGTGGGTAATGACACAAAGATCATTTCACTTGTTTTGGAATCAGAAATGAGTTGCTGTTAATTTGTAGATCAACTTTGCTACCATCTGTTAAAAGCAGAAAAGAATGTAGAGCTTAAGGAAAAAGCATTTATTTGCTGTCAGGACACCCATGCGCAGGATGTAACCAACTGAACTTGATTTTCAACTGGGGAAAAAAAAAATCCTTAGATACTTAGTTGTTGTGTGTTTATAAAGATCTTCATAGTCCAGATTTTGCGTTGTCTGACTCTATATGTGAAGATGGGGCTTTCCAAACAGACCACACAGCCAGAAGAGGTCAGAAGTTACAAGGGACTTCTTTGGCTTCTTGAACCTCTGAGCATTTGCTGTTTTTCAAATTACTTTATGGATGTCCATCCCCAGCTGCTGTTTTGGGCTGTCATCTTTACACTACTGACATGCCACGCATAAGCTTGCCTATCATTACTGTGATACTTTGTGCATGATGAAGGCTGGCTTTAATGAGGCTCTATTTTTTCAATTTATTGTTTCTCCAGAACTTTTGTCAGTAAATATTGAAATCTTTAGTGAAGTAAGTAACTGACTGTGGCTTTCTGATTGCAAGAACCTGCAAAGGCATGTGCTTCTTGTCTCTTAAGGACGTGATTGTGTGTTAATCACCCTAATTTTTTGCGTATGTAAGGCTGTTTAGTCAGAATTTGTTTTAGCCACTGTTCCTAGAACCATCACTTTACTACTCACAACATATCAGTTAAATTGGATGAAAGGTAAATTCTTATTATTTGAAAGTCTGTGTCAAAGTAACCAAAAAACGTTTAACACAAAATACTGTGCATGTTTTTAGTGAGGACTTAGGTCAGCTGCCTGGATAATATTTGATGTCAGCCAGTGTGAATGTGCAATGAAAACAATCTAATTTTCTCTAGAATTGAAGAACTCATGTCCTTGATACAGGTGAAGTGTTTTTTTGTTTAAATTGAGAATCACAGTACAGAAATATGCAGCAGGTGTATGTTTTCTTTGTGGTTTTGGTTTTTTTTGGTTTTTTTTTTTTTTTGGTTGGTTGTTTTGTTTATTTTCTACAGTCATTCACAGAAATATACATCTGCCTTCCTCTTCTGTTTCTCCAGGTTTGATTAGAAGCCTGCTATATTTTGGGGAGAACAATTGGGATGAAGTGTGTGGTTATTACAACTAATCACAGGGGAAAATCCTGTTCCTGATATGATCTTTGAAGGTACAGTTTTTTTTTTTTCTTGTGGTTCTTTTTTTTCTTCTTTTTTCTCTGTGCTGCTAAGAGAAGCATCGATGTTCAACACATTTTAAGAATTGGAGGTGGGGAGAGGCACACACATCTCGAGTCATTGAAGGAAGGCAAATAAATATAAAGGTGCTTTCTTCAGGAAGTTAGAAAAATATGTAATAGCTGAAAGGGGGAGGATTGAATAGCTGTAAAAGTTCAAGTGAAATGATATGATAAAGATTCTGACTGCCTTTTAATGATGACAATTAAGATTTATGTTATCACCTTCTACTTGCTATTGACATTCATATGCTTTTTGTCAACTTAGTAATTCTCAACTTCAATCACTTAAGAGAATTTTATGAAAAGATCTTCCCCTTGTTAGTGTGTGAATGCGTGAAGTTGGATTTCTAATAAATCTACACTCCACAGTAGAAGTAAGCTGCCAAGCCATTTTGTTTGTAGCTCATACTATGGCAAATGTGGCTTGTTAAAATATTTTTTCAGACTTACAATATCCAAGTTCATCCATTCACCACTTGGTGCCACTCTGGCTTTACGATCTGCACTTTCACTGGCATCTCAGATTTTTTTTCTTCTTAGTTTTCGATGTGTTGTCTAAAATACAAAACTCAGAACAACCCTCTTTCAGTTATGTTTCTCTGAGTCAAAGTGAACGGCGGCTGATGGACAGTTTTCTGATATTGCTCAGAATGGGAAGGATATGGTGGAATCGGTATTAGGGATTTAAAACTGAATATATGGAGAGATGAGAGTACAGCAGGTTTTTGTTTTCTAATGCTGCTGTCACTTCAAACCTGAAGCTAGACTAAAACATTTCAGTGATTGCTTCAAGTCTGTCCTTTTCCTGATGAGGAAGAGAGAGAGAGCTGTTGAGTGCATACAGGCATTTACATGTAGATTTCAGAGAACTATAGCATGTGTGGCTTACTGTGTTTAATTACATCCTGTATAGCACGTATGCATTCTTGGACTTTAGGATCTTGATCAGCAAAGTGTTGTGCAATAAGGGTCTTTCCTCTGCAGACAATTCCATCTTCTTTGTTTTGTTTCTCAAGGTGTGCAATAATGTGTAAGGAGATGAGTAATCTTTTTCAAAGGGCACAAAGCAGTTGGAAGCCATGCTGATGCAAGAAATGTTTTCTGTACCTATGAAGTGAACAGTGGTGGTAAAAAGATGATCAGTTCTTAAAAAGTAAATGTCCTTATTTGCACATTGAAGACAGGATTCGACTATCTTTTTAAATGGTTGAGGAACTGAACTGGAACAGTTTGTGGCAATAAGAAGCTATTAGACTAGCTGGACAGGAAGTGTCCAACTTTGTATGGGAACATTAGAAGAGTCAAGAGAAGGGTAGGAGAAAAGCTGGTACTGTCATGCAAGAGGCTGTGAGTTCTATGTGTTTGGAGTGAAGAACTCAGAAAAAAATTGCATCTGGACTTCGGAGTGCAGGCAGGAGAAATGACCAGATTAGACTGAAGAAAGGATTGTGGTCAGGAATAAGAGCTTACTATGATTTTATGGCATGTCATCTCACCCTCTTCCCTCTGTCCTATCCTTATCAGTCCACTCTGTTAACCTTCTCTCTGTTTACTTGGGCACTGTGTTGTACACACTTGATGTTAAAAGAGAGAATCTGGATCATTTAATTTTCCTGTAAGGTGAAGTACTGAGATCAGGTGTGTGGCTAATGAGCAGCAGGAAGTAATATGTTCTGTAAAAAGATGTGAAATAAATACGTATGGGAACAGAATAAAGTCTCAGAAATAACATTAATTCCCATATCTGGCTGAACTTGCCAGAACTCCAAATCCCCAAAACAACAAATCAACTTAAAAAATCAAATTGTAAATCTTGAACCTGGATACTAGCTTAATAGCACTATTCTTGGAGAAACAACAAAGGGCCATTAGTGGTAAGAGAAATTAAGTTACTGTAAGAGAGGAATTGTAGTTATTCTTTTTAAGTTAAGGCTTGATTGGAACTGCTTACGTCAGGTGAACCTGTCATCCCACCACATTATTATTACTTGTTCTACACATTATGTCACATACAACATTGTTCTGAAATGATATACCTCCATTGCAGATCCATGCAGAAGGGAAGAGAAATGTGGTACAGAGTAGGGTGTCTATTTATTTATTTATTTATTTATTTATTTACTTTTTGGATTAAATAAGTTGTCCTAGCTCATTGTGCAAACTGATCTATACAAGTTGGTGATAATTACAATTACACTGGGATGATCCACACAAGAAGGCCTGAGATTTTAGAACTGGAGAGCAGCTGTTGACGTAACTGGTGTATCAAAAGTTCAGCTTTAATGGTGAGCATTACAGAAGAGTGAGGTTCCATTTGGCTAGCACTCAGGAGAGACACAGGGTGGTGGTGCCAGATGGGTAGACATCTGCTCTTAAGGCCAGTGCTCCGATTATCTTTTGGAGTCTTCAAATCCTTTGACCACTTCCTTTTGACCTTACTTCACCATAATAGTGATGTAAGATCTTAGCATGATTAATCTTAATGGCCACAGCTGCACCCTGCTTATTACCATGACTACATTATTGCTTAACATCTCTCATGACTGCTTCCACCTCTGGCTGTTTTACAATTACTTACTCTTAGAAAACCAGACCCAGGCTATCTTTAATACTTCTCCCACCTATGCAAAATAATAATAATAATCAGGAAAAAAATATGTCTTAAAGCTAGTATTATTTTGCCAGTTTTTGGAATAACTGCCACCATTCTGTGCTTCCTCTGGCTTTCTTTGAGAATCGGTTGGAATATGCTAACACCTAGAGCAGTGGATGTGTTTTTGCAATGCTTTTTCTTGTTCTGTATGTACTGGATTTCACTTGAAAGAAGCAGAACCAAACTTCAACTTGTAGAAAACTTTAACAAAGAACACTAAGTACCATCTAAAAGAATATCCTTGGTCTTGCCTCCACAAATGTCCTTTAGCTAAAAGGAATGGAAATAAATTATAATTGTCTTCATTTTTTTTCTACTTATTCTTTTACTCCTTCAAAGCTTTGAAAGTTTTCCTTTCTCCTCCAATATCTTGAACAGGAAGTAACAAGTCTTTTGTGGGCAAGTGTTGCCATGATAGCAGGGAGGCAGAAATCTTGTTTTTTAAGTCGTTAATCATCTTAGACTTTTTAAAGTTGTGCGATGACAGAGCCACATTCACTTGTTTCGGGCTTCCTTTTTGCTGAGCGAGTTAGTATGTGTCTTATGGAATGAACTATGGTGTGGGAATGGACAGATATTCTATGTACGCTGTATCCCTTTGGGAACTCATATTCCTCTGCATTGTTCTGAAATGATGTCTAACAGAGTAGCTAGCAATATGTACATACATTGTAGTCTGTATCCAAGCTAACTTTGAAGGTGTTGAATGAGTACCAGAAATAATTTTTAATGCAGCAGCCCGTAAATCTTTGAGCTAAGTTGTCCTGCATAACTATCTTGCTAGAGCTGGACCGCTTACCTGCCTGAACTAGTTTGCTTTAAGCAAATGTGGATTTCTGTACATGAAACTGAGATGTAAAGTTTAGACGGACTAGAGTATAGGTTTGTTTCCTTCTCTTTACTTTTCTCCATGACCTTCAGTGCAAAGCAAGGTATGCGCACAAAGACAAATGTGCCTAGGTAGCCATGCATACAGACACAAGCTTTCCAGCACGATGAAGAAAGCTCAGGTTCTGAATTACCTTACTTTACCATTCTTGCATTCATCCCACTTTTTTGTACACATAGGTCTCTGTGGAGTCCTCACTGTAATTTTACAAATAAGAGCACAGCTCTGCTTTTTAAGCCACTACTGGATTTGCTGTGCTGACAATTACAAACTTTCAGGGGGAATAAATGAAACATTTTATGTGCAGAGAGGGAGAAAACTCACAGCATGTGCTTTTGATGATAAAAGAAACTAGGTTCCAAAGGGACTCATGAAGTCTGTCTGACTTTTTACAGTTGTGGTGACGAGACACGTGAAATAGCAGATCTTAACAATTGAAAAATAACCTTAAAGTGTTCTTATAGGGTGTAAACAAGAAGACAGGAATCTACTGTTTGAAAAAATATTTGCTACTAAATAGTTATAATGCCTTGGCAGCAAAGGTGAGTTTGAGGAAATGTGCTAAGACTCAAAACAAAACAAAGTGGTATTCTGTGAGAATGCAGTTTAACACCTGAACACCCACTGGTGGCTTATTAGTAAGTTTTATCATGGCAAAAAATATCCGCTGCTTATATTCCTGGGTACTTAGTTCTGTGAAGAACAATATCAGCAAACACCTTTAATGCTAGGCTATCAAATGATAGTAATATTGGGTAGATATAAATCACTAATTTTGGGGTGACATTTTTTTTGTCTGGAGGAGCTGGTGGGACAAAGGAGTCTTTCATGGAGTGAATTGCCCCAGCGGACTCCCTCTGCTCCTGTGCTGCTGCCAGCACTAGTCAGGTTCTGTGTTCTGAGATGTTGCAGCACAATGTGAACTTAAAATGAGAGCTCTTGGATCAGTATGCAGGGGAGTGAATCTGGCTCCAGTTGTACCATGCATGTTATCTTCAGCACATTTGTTTTCTTTGTTCATTTCTCCCGGGTACTGGCTTGCATTGGCTTCAGAGCTAATGGTAGGCTCTTAAACAGATAAGTATTTGGTTCCATTATAATAGTAACATTAATGTTTGCTCAACATAAAAAATGCATTAGTAATCCTTATTGGTCAATATGAAATGTGTGATATTTTCTTTGGTTGTTGAAACATGATGCTGCCACACTGATTGCCACATTGCCACATTCAAGTATCACACCACAAAGGTCAGAAAGGGATGTTACTAGAGTACCATAAATTGAGTAATTTCTCAGGATTCAACTGTGAATGTTCTAGGGGAAGAAAATGGATTTGATTAATGAAAATCAATCGGCAGATGTTCCATTTAAACCACGTGTTTTTTCGAGTAACAGAGCCTTTATCTCTGTTAGTGTTGAGAAGGGCATTTGTGGACAAATTCGTGTTTTACTGGACAGGCTGACTACATATTGAGTTTACACTGGGGATTAACAAAGTGCTCTGATTACAGTTCTCAAACTGATTCATTCTGGTTAGCTGAATTGTGTAATGTTATGTATGAAATTGAGGAAGACTGAAACTACATTTCTGTACCAGAAGGTAATTATGAATGTTAAATTGAAAGATGTGATTTGTAATACAAATTTAAGACCTGTTAAACTTTCTCCAAGGGACAGCATCTCAAATAGAGCCATTGGAAAGGCTGTGTTGTGATCCTTAATAAAGGGAACAAAGGAAATTAATAAACAGAGAGTAATAAGTTATTACTGTAAGGCCAGAATAACTCAGATAAGTTGTTGAGTGAATGCAGAATAGGATAGGCAAGAAAGGACTAGAACTTGAGCTGTCATGTTTAAGGTAACACGTTTGACCTCTCAGTAGGAATTGATGAGCTTGTACCCTTTACTGAATTATGCCTTGAATGGGTAATGAACATCATCAAAGGTACAGCTGAAGAACAGTGTGGGTGGGAGACACCTGTCAGGGAGCATTCAGAAATGCAGGGACAGACTAATGCTGTCTGAGTACTTGAGGAAATTGTACTTACTCTTATAAGTACTGTTACCTCCTCTTAGAATTACTTTTTTTTTTTTTTTTTTTTGTCTATTGCTACCGTGTTGCTACTTGTTCTCCAAAATTAGTTAGATAGCAGATTTGGGGTTTAAGATTTAGATTGGAAACAAGAAGGATCTGATGGAAATGTTACAGCTTCGACTTGCAAAATTATTGCAAAGTCAAAAAATTTTTTTTTGAGAGACAGGCATAGTTTTTCCTTGTTTTTATGAGAAAAATTGAGAAGATGAAGTGAAAATTTGATTTAATTAAGGAAGAAGTGCCATCCAGAGGAACCTTGCTATGCTTAAAAACTGGACCCATGTGAACTGAATGGAGTTGGACAAGATCAAGCGCAATGTGATGCACTTGGGTTGGGCAATCCCACATATGTTTGCAGAATGGGAGAAGAACTCGCTGAGAGCAGCGCTGCAGGGGAGGGCATGGAGGTCCTGGTGAACATGAGCCAGCAGTGCTTGTGTGGGGGGTAATTCTTGACTCAGAGAGTGGTGAGGCACTGAAACAGATTGCCCAGAGAAGATGTGGGCGTCTCAGCCCTGGAGGCATTCAAAGCCAGGATGAATGGGACTTTTGGGCAGGCTGATTGGTAGGTGGCAGCCAGACCATGGCAGGGGGTTGGAACTGTATCTTTAAGGTCCCTTCCAACCAATGCCATTCTGTGATTCAATGAAATATTCTGTTTCAATTCCTTGGTTAGTTTATCTGAACTTCTGGTAATCTAGAGAGAAACTCACCTTAATTGAGCAGCGTATTTTCTATTTTGACTGTGTTTCTAGTAGTGTTCTGTGAACTGATCATGTAGCTAATGCAAATTTCTGTAGGAGTTCTCTTTTCTTGTTTGTTTTAAAAAAAATATTTTTTGTGCTGTTGATTTAAACAGCTACAAGTTCTCAGACAATTTCAAGGTCAATATTCAAGGTTCCTCTGAAACCTTGTGCTGTAGTATTGAAGGTGTTGAGTAAGTTGCATATGAAGTAGTGAGGTAGAAATCTCATTTAGACTCAACTACCCATTATGTCAAATTGACCAAGCTTTGTTTATAGATTTGCACAACATTTATTTAACTGGTTGTAGTTAAGCTTATGGGAACTAATTGTCAGCAATTTAATAGAGAAAGACTGTAAAAATGGAACTTTAATAAAATAGCTTAATGATTTTTTTACTTACTGTTTGATCCTATCTGGGGGATGTGTCAGTGAGAAACAAGCCCTGCTGAGGTGTGGTGCTACTGTTCTTTTTGAGGATGATGGTGTCTGTGTCCCTCTGTCTTCAATGTGAAGGACGTGCAATGTGCAGGCAAGCTCTTCTATTACTCGGTGTACTGATTTGTGCTTTTCTCTTTGCCATGAATGAAGATTTATCTTCTCTATCTTCAGTCTGTAATTGTTCAGAAATGCGTTCTAGTGTTTCACCTCCTACTGTGTCTGTAGTCTTTGGGTTGAGATGTTATGGTTAGCAGCAGTTTTTGTTCACTGATTTCTTTGTTCTGAAGTTACTTCATTAAATATTTTGCATGTACGTTGGTAAGGGTTTATAATATGCAGGATAAGTAGAAATGCAGAGATTTTGTATCAGAAAACAAGTGGAAACACCCTTGAATACCCTTTGTTACTTAGCTAGTGATTTGCTTTATAACCTGGGCTACAAGTATTTTTAAGTTGGTAGCTGAAACCAGCTGAAAGCTGGTTCAGGAATAGGAGACATTAATTCAAATCCTTACTCTATATCAAGTTTATGATTTTTCTCTGCTCTAGAAGAGTGTTGTAATGAGAGGCAATTTAGCAGAATTCTGACATGGGACCACTTTGGTCTCTCTGGGAGACCATTCCTGTGATAAGAAATCCAGGTCCTAAGTGGGAGAGTCAAGTGAGGAGAACAATTGACCAAGGAGCTTTGAGGTATAGCTAGTTATACACAACAGCAAACCCTTGTTATTTATTTATTTATGCAGTCTCTAACCTCAACAAATATTGAGAATCCTCCTTGCAAAATTGTAAAGGAGAGGATTTAGTGTGTGGTGGTTTTCCCTACCAGTGCATCTTGTATATGGGGGTGCAAGCCCTGTCCCTGGTAAAAGCAAATTGAAATAAAAGGAGGCTGTGTTTCCCACTACTAGTTAGTTGAAAGGGAGTATTAATTTCCTTTGTATTTCTTTGGAAAGCACAATCGTTAAATATTCTGATACCGTGTTAGAGAGAAGTTTGAAGGTCAAGTGGAATACTTTATGTTGGACAGATTACCTGTGGGGAGGCATTCCTCCAAATATTCGTTTACATTACCTTTTTTCTTTTTTTGTTTCGGCTATTGAGCAGGTACAATCCGTAATTGTAAGTGGGCTTAAAAGGATTTGTTTTATAGCAGATATGACTTTATACATCCCCTTGTCAAAAGAAAGCTCTTTCTTGATTTCTAAGCAAGTCTCAGTGCTTATTGATTGTACAGGCATTCTGCTGGGTGGAATGATAGCTGCCTGCCTGCTTCAAATCTCTGGCACTTACGCCTTTTGCTGGCTCAGGCAGTTTAGTGTAATTAATTGTAATAGCTATATTTATCTTATATGGTTTCAAGTTTACTCTCTGATATCATGACATTCTTAATGTATACAGTTGAGCACAGTTTCCATTGGGATCAGCTGAATGTAATTGTTTAGGCACCTCTGAATTGACCTGGGCTGAACGCTGGTACTCAAACCACAGCACCTTAAGCAAAGACTCTGAGTAATGAGTTTATATTCAGTCAGCAATTGTGTTTAAGGGCTGAGTCATCTGCATTCTCATCCACAAGAATGCTGTGAACAATAAAATAATATGGGAAGAACATGTATGGATGTAAAATGTTATGTAGCTCTAGCAAGACTACGTCTCAATCTCTGGTTATTTGAAAGAAGATGTTTGCTAAGAGTTAATTCTTACTGTAGTAACCACTGGTAATGCAGCAAGCAGTATCTGAAGTAGCTGATGAAGGAGGTGGTCTATAAGTAGTTTGAGTTGTTTTAGAGAAGATTGTTATGTCTAAAAGACATTTGCTTTTCCATGGGAGCAAGAGTTACGTTTGTTTTCCACCTCAGGCACGCAACAA
Organism: Centrocercus urophasianus; assembly: GCF_019232065.1. NCBI lineage: Eukaryota > Metazoa > Chordata > Aves > Galliformes > Phasianidae > Centrocercus > Centrocercus urophasianus. The sequence continues at coordinate 4,533,229 of NW_024884822.1, read as the reverse complement.
AGTCCTTTACAAGAAGCAGTGTCTCCTTGTAAGGTTCAAAATGATTGTGCATAACACAATATGTGGTGAGATATGCTAATGTCCACAGTCTAATAAAAGAGATGACGAGAACTGAAACTGCTGGCAATGGGATGAGTCCAGAATCTGTTTTAAACTCTTGTCATGATATTTATACTGCAATGGACTACATCTAAGGAAGTTCACATGAAAAGGAATTATTTCCCATTTCATCTTAGTATTTGCTGCTAGTTAAAATACACTATTTTATATAGTAACTTCAACAATCTCTTCTTTGATCCCTACTTCAAAAAGCATGTGCCAGTTTCAGTATCTAAAGCGTCCGTAACATACACAAAAGTGTGTGTGGATGCCTACTTAGGTACGTATGTGAGAGTCTTTCATGCTGCTTTATTTTATGGTGTTCTTGGTATTACTGCGGGAGTTGCAACTGAAGTATTTCTTTAAGGTCACTTCTAATCCAAGCCATTCTATGATGGTACAGACTTGTTTACAGACAACCTCAAAATACAAAACAAAAACAGAGGGGAAGATGGATCAGATGGCATCATGTTAACTATTTCCTTTAGTGGACTTTAACCATATACAAACTGGACTACTGTGAGGACTGATAACAGCATAATATTTAATTATTTGAATTAAATGCATGTTCCAGTGTTTCATGAAACAGAAGCCCTTTTGGTCTTGTATTTCCTGTATGGTCATAGCTCCTACTGTTCAGAGATCAGTCAGAAAAATTTCTGCTTCTTGTTTCCCTTCCTATCAAAGTTTAGGTCAAAGTAATTAGGATAGAATACTCATTTATTGCTATTTAAATCCTGAGTTTAACTATCTCATCTTTTGACAAATAGGTATAATTAGTTCTTCTGCATAATTTATTAACTTTCTTATTAAGCTGTGTACAGATTATTGAGGCATCAAGCATGCTGGCAGAAAGACTTCCAATTAGAAGGTGATGGATGGGTTTGTTGCATTTGATAAACCGGCTTTGTCACAGTTTCAGTTGAAACTGAAAGGAACTGTTTTTGTTTAAATCTTCTCGTATCATGAATCTGACCAGAGTTGAACTAGATTTTGTCATGCAATGCCACCTACCCTTTAGAACACTTAATAGTAAAATATTAGCTTTGCAAACAGAACACATTTCAAGATATTAACATCTTATGATGAGAAAATTTTGAGACTTCTTAAAGCAGTGTGAGAGAAGGCTAAAACAGGAGCAAAAAATGAGGTCTTGATCCTTATCTCGTGTGACTTTCTCACCAAACTGAAGTCTCGTTCTGAAGCTGAAAAATGCCAGAGAAAGTCAGTGCTCTTTGAGGACATCTACCTGCATGCAGCTTTTGGCATGACTTTTGCTGGTGCTGGTTCTTAATCCTCAGTGTGCTGGAGTGAATGGAATGAAGTCTTTATGACGTGTATTGAAACGATGCTTACAGCTGCTTAATAGAAATGCCATCAGATCACTGCCATTTTTGGTTAAAAAAAAAAAACAAAAAAAAAAAACAACAAAAAAAAAAACCACCAAAAAAACACCACCAACAAAAAAAACAAACAAACTGTCAGATGACAGCTTTTGAAACCTCTGTCAAGAACAATAAAACAACTACTTGAATGATGCCTATAGGTAGGATGTACCTAGCCTGCATTTGTAGGTGTGAGTCTGGCTATTATCAAATAGTATGTAAAGGAAAAACAGCATTGAAAGAAACAGAAGCTGCAGCAGAGAGCTGTGTGATTTGTGATTTTGTTTCTTTTTTTAAATCGGTTGCCTTTAAATTGACTGTAATTCCTCCAAATATGGCATTCTGTTAAGCATTGTAATTCAATCAAGATAAGCTTATTTTGGCCTTAAAAATTGTATCTAATGGCTCAATTTCATTTGTACTTCTGCTGAATTTTATAATTCTGCTCCTTTCTCATATGCTTCTAATTCAAGTGAGACCTTAATCTGCTTTGCCAGTTTGAAATAAACACCTTTAACCCCGTCAAAAGCATCATGATCTAAATGGTGTAGAACAGTTAATAAATTACAGTTTCCAATGGTAATACTTTTTTCAGAAACATGTTTTTGGAGGAAGAAGGCACAGTTGGTGGGTCAGAGTGTTCATCCTGTTTTTGATTTATTAAAACCTGTCATGATTTCCAGTCTTCTTTTGTCCTGCTACTGTCTTACTGCACAGGAGTAAATCTGGCTTCCTGAGATAATTTATCTTTCTGCAATTTCACTTAGCTCTGTGTCATTCCCCTTCAAGGGTTTTATTTACTTTTGAGATGTTTATATAGGAGGTAGGGCTTTTTTTTTTTTTCCTTTGGCTTTCATTCATATACATCAGAGAGTGGTTCTTACTGAGCTTACAAGAACTGTTTTTCCTTTGACCTTAAGGATGAAAGGTTACTATTTCAGGTAGTATTTCAGCTTGTTCCCCTAGGAATTTTTTTTAAAAGAAATGAGCTTACAGTATGACTGCCAAAATTAAATATCCTACTCAGAGCAGTACTTAAAAGTGAAGAACCCTTGGCTGCCACTGCTGCTTATCTCTCTTTCTCTTTCTTCAAAAGATGAGATAATAGAAGTGCTGCCCATTTGACTACCTTCAAAACATTAAACATCTGACTGAGCTGAGGTACAAAAACCAGAGTGATTAATGGGCTGGGTGTGGAAGTACCTGGAGGTGATTTAGATTGCCATATCCTAGTAAGCTCACCAGTGCCTTTTCTTCACACCGACACTTTATAGCAGCATCAATTGCCATGTATAGAACTCTTCCAAATTAGTGCATGGAGAGTAAAAAATTTAATTAGACCTTAATCTTCTATGTGATGCATGCTTAACACTAAATACAGATTTTGCAAGACTTTTTTTATTATCTGGAGTATTAGATGACAGTGTGACAATAAGATATCAGTGAATGGGAGGAGTTTTCGTGATTATTGAGGCCCAATATTGTCTCAGATAATTTGTATTTATAATATTTTTGTAAATACATATAGTCACTAATCGATAGTTCAGAAATTTTTGGCTTCATTTGTACCATGCCCAATAAAAGCAAAACACCATTTTTCTGTATGATGCACAGATGATGTCCATCATTATTGTATTCATTCACCTAAACAGCTTAGAACTGATTAATTCTCATGTGAGACATTCTCACAGTATCTAAAACTTTGTTCTCTTTTTTGTCTGCTGAGGCTCTTGGTCAGGAAGAGAGAGGAGTCAGCCCTATCTTTGATCACCAGGGATTTTTTAATAGTAATTATCTGACAAACTTTTTACAGATATATTTTGTGCAAAAATAAGCTATTTGCTCACTTCATGGAGACCAAAGGTTCAGGGCCTCGTCCTACTGGAAGCTTCCCAAAGTATGGTGTCTCAGCTCTTGGCCACAAGAAAGGTGCATGTTTGCTCATCAGTCTTGGAGAGTTATGATTCTGAGATAATAGAGGCTAAATAAAAGTAATGATCTTCCTAATAATTGTAACATGGTGAGTTCATAAAGCAAGGTTTTTTTTGTGAATTGAGTCACAATTTCATAAATATATTTTTTTGACCAAAAGAGCATTCAAGACTCTTGTGAATAGATGATAGAACTAAAAAGGCAAAATGGCCTCATGTTATGCCTGTGAACATGAACCTGCTTCTGCCTAGAGTGCTTTTAGTTAGCCTGCTAATGATCCTGGAAATGAAGTGTTCACTTCTATTATTAAATGTAACATAATTCAGCTACCATGAGGCCAACAAAGCAGCTGATAGCCGTGTTCCTAACTATGCAATGCTTTTATTATTTTCTTCATGCTCCTAGTCAAATATATTTAAAGGTTATGTGGTAGAGATTTCATATAAATAAAAATCATTATAATATCATAACAAATCATTCATTTTTAAGTGTATTTTTGCACGATATCATTTCTTCATATGATCTTTGAATGGCTATTAATAGCATTAGTTATTCTTGTTATCTTCCAAAGTAGTTCTGCCCTCCCTCTTGTTTCTTTGGCTGTTGCTTCTGTTACTGGTGTATTGAAAACACATAAACCACATGTACACTGTGGTCTTCCTACTGCTTGGAGAATCAATTCAATCATAAGATTGGTTCTTGATACAGTGGGGGAACTGTGGCTAAAACATATTGTTAGGTACGCAACATCTTTGCATGTAGGGAAAGAAAGAGGATTGTGTTCTTGTTCTGGGGAGCCAAACTGACAGATCTCTTAATGTAGCAGCTGAGCTTGGAACAAAGAGAACAGAAAGTAGCTGTGGTGATACGTGGTGCTTGAATGAGTGATGGAATTGCAAGATGACGAGTCTTGCCAACTCTGTGAACTTCAAACACTGGATTGGGTAGCTATGGAGGAATGATGCTTATTGTTATACCAGTAGTCCTGTGATTTATTTATTTATTACCCCAGGTAACTGGTGTTCTCAAATCTATCTTTGGGGTAAAGATACCTTGATGCTACCTTTCAGTCTTCATCTTTTAAATGGGGAACTAGAACACCAGGAGAGTGATTTGTATAAGGTCTCAGATCATGATGAGGTCTTGTCCAGAACCTAAATTGTAACAATGACTTTTCTGCCTCTTTAAATGCAACCTGAACTTCAGTGATTCTAAGACAGCCCATCCACTGGTGTTTCTCTAGAAGTTGCTTAGCTGTGGTTCACAAGGATATATCCAAACAGGGTTAGATCACATCATTAGATACTAGCAGGGCTGGATATTTTCAAATACAGTTTTCTGTCCTTCTGGGCAGACAGAAAAGTTTGCTTTAGAAATAATCCAAGTAGCAGAATAATAGTGACCAACAATTGTTGTCACATAGTAGCTTTTGTATAGAAATTTTTATTGATTTTTTTTTTTTTGCTTACATTACTGAATGTGTTTGAAAAACAGATGTCTGTCTGGCTCTTGTGGTGAGTCAAACATGAAGATAATCTGGGAATAGTAATAATAATCACAGAAGAGAGTGAATTTGGGATTGGACATGTTTGGACTCTTCGATGTGCTTTAGATATGCATTTAGTTGCACAGATGGGTCTGGAGCCTTACACTCAGAAGAATTTCATCTCAGTATCACCAGGTACCTTTGTTGCTCTGATTTCAGGGGCAAAGAGAATTCTTGAATTTTAACACTGATGATACTGTGTATGTTGGTCTACAGTCTGCTAAGAAGACATTCAACATTCAGCTTCCATTTTGAAAGGAGGAACCAAAAAGAACAGCAACAGAACAAAAGCTCAATATGAGCCCTCTTCACCCATTTCTAGCAGGGGCTGCTGTTACTTCCAGAGATGACTGATTTATGTTTGAGATTTTCAGTGAGTATCAGCATTATCTTCAAGATGTGTGGTGTTTCAGTGATATTGGGAAATCAAATATTCAGGCTTTAAGGTGAGATTAAAAAAAAAAAAAAAAAAAAAAAAAAAAATTGAATATCCCAATTACTGTGGGTGCCAATTACTGCAGCATGTCTCCATGGAATTTTTTTTTTTTTTTTTTGTAATTTCTGCAAGTATTTAGTTTGGTTGTTTCCCTATGTATTTATTTATTTAGTTAGATGCAGCTTCATTTCCCATGCTTCAGGCCAGCCCGACATGCTCTAAATCATTAACCCTCTGCTCCAGGGAACTTACCCTTATGGCAGCGTCTTTGATATTAGATTAGATCCCTTCCGGGCAGAATTTAATTGACTGGATTTCTAAGGGGAGTGCTGGCTCCCTCAGACTCTCGCTGCTGCATGAGGCCATGATTGTTTCAGCAGTTGATTTAGAAGCCAGGTTTCTGCTGTTACATGGTAGCAAAGGGAGAGCAGGCAGTGAATCAGAGGGTACAGGCTGTGCTTTGAAGCGTAGGTTGATATGTTTCTTCATTTAGGGATACGTTTGCTCTAAGTGTACTGGCTCTTCATAAGCATTCATACCAATAAAAGCAGCATGGCATGGATGAATACAGTTTCATAGCACTTGGTTGTACGTTGCAAGGAAAGCTGTAATTCTCTCCATGGTAAGACATGGAGGTAACATTGCAGTAATAAGGTCATATATCTTACCTTAAGCTTAATTCATGTAATTGGGGTTGCGATTGCAGATAGGTTGAACTTCAGTGACAGAGAAGAAATGTAGGATATTGATGGCCTTGTTATATTCGCTGTGGCTGTAGAATTGCTTCACAGATGAGCAGTCTCTGAAGTCAACAGAGCTGCGTGTGTGAATAGATATTTGCCTATTCATTGACTTCACTGTCAGTGAGCTCTTTCCAAAAACCTTAAGGTCTTCATTGTTAAAATATAGAGAAGTGGTGATCAGAACAATGGTTCTGAGTATCTACGTGCAACTTTCATAACAACTAGGGAGTTGTACGCTTTATTTGGTGTTCTGAGTATCCAAAATCAAATGTTCTCTCTTCAGTGATTCAGGGCTTCATAGAAAGTGAGGCTTCAAGCTACATTATTCTCTGTCAGTTAACTTAAGTCAGGTGTAACGAGAAGGGAAACACTATGTTTTGTCCTCACGTTTCAGGAGGCTCATTCCTGTGTTTAGCTGTTCACAGCTGTTCTGTGTAGAGGGAGACTTCTGGGTACCAGATATGTTCAGTATCAGTCTACTAAGATTTCACTCATTAAATTTTGTTTTTATGTAGAGGAAAGTGCTATTTATCTGTTTAGTTTGGTGACAGTATGAATCTAGTATTGGAAAAGCTGATGTGAGATATTATTTGTGCTTAGTTTAACATATAAACATATAATAATAAAATATTATTACTTTTGCTAGAGAATATAAAAAAAAATGACACCAAAAGCAAAACATTAAGTAGGCAGAACCTTCCACAAATTTCCTGTGACTCTTCAGTGTTCAGGTATATTCAGATATTTATAAATTACAAATACAATTAATATTTATCTCCAGTAATTATTTAGTATTTCACTTAGCTGCTTTCTGTAGTCATTTGAAGTCATCGCAGAACTTGATAGTTTTGTTAATGTATTTACTAAAATACTTGTGTTAACATAGGATTTTCTGAAGGCTCTTCTTATCTGTAGGTGTTTTTTGATGTTAAAAGTGTTTTCTGCAAAATCATTTCGGTTTGTGACTTGAAGTCATTAGCCAGTCCTAAAATCTAATCGTGCTGACAGCAGTGGTAAATGTATGCAGATGGAGGGGAAAGCCGGGTACTCATCCTTGGCCTCTATTACTTCATACAAGTGAACTCTTGCTTCATTTGTCATGTCAGGTTGGAAACTGTTTCTTAATCCCAGTAAATCCATCAAAGACGGAAAGGGGGTGATACAGGTACATGAAACATGTCTGCATGAACCTTGAACAGTTAAGAATGATGACTGGAAACTGGCTTTGAAATTTGGGTACCAGATTTTAACACCTCTGTTATGAAGTGGGTGCTCAGACCAGTAACTTATCTCTTGCCAAACTTGGCATTGTCACTAGCATCAAAATTAGGTAAACTGGATTCTGCAGCACCAGACAGTAAAGAATGACTGTTGGTTAAGTCATGTCTTTACAGCTACACATGTATGAAACATAACTTTATTGCTGAACGTGCACGTTTCTGAGATGACCTGCATCTCTGAATTGCTAACAGATTTTTACTTTTTCCTATCTATAGTTGGATTAACATCCTTCCTTCACTGCCTGAATCTGAGGTAGTTCCAATTCTATCTAAAAGCACTTCTTATTAGAGAACAAATGGCTTTATATTTCTCAGACAGTAGTATGTGCAGCCAAGTAAAATTTCAAGTTGAAAGAGTTGAGCTAGAGCTGGTTGCATTGCTTGATCTCTGTCTGAATGTTACTGGCATTAGCATCACAGTGCTCTGATTCAGTGGGGAGCGAGGATGCATAGGCAGCAGACAGGAACTACATTTGTTTTGGGTGTTTTATTTAAAAAAAAAAAAAAAAAAGTGGGAACTTATCTCTGAAATTACTTAGAGCCCTTTCTAGGTTTTGCTGAATGGTGCAAATGTAATGCTACAAAGCTTTTCTTGATAGCTCGAGTTCAGTGAAAGCAGAATATGTGGAGGAGTGAATATGAGGCAACCTTCAAATTCTTCTTTTAAAATAGTCTGAGGTTTGGAGGAGCACATAAATGGAAAATAGGGTTTCTTGATTCCTCCTTGCCCTGTAACTCCTCAGAAAGATGAGAGCGGAATCTGATCCCACAGTATCTAACATCTTTTTATGTTCTGTCACTGTAGTCAGTGATGAGTAAGCAATGAAATAAAGTGAATCCACAAGGGAATCTTTGCTCTGCGAAGATAACTTCAAGATAATGAAATGAAATAGCAAACAACACTAATCAGAGCAACAGTGGGAGGATTAAAACAAACCAAACAAAACCCACTGAACAATTATTCAGTATGTTCATTACGAACAAAAACCACGCTCCTACCTAAGTGGAGTCTGTCTCCCTGGACGTTGCTGCAATGTGACCTAGGCTTTATGCATGTGTAGTTCCTGTTTTTCACGCTTTTCTGCTTTCTTTCATCTTTTGCAGCTATTTTTCATTGACTGACCACAAACCACCTCTTTGTGATCCTTGCTCTGTCTCAATTAGACTTGTCTTAGAAGAATAAAATGGGCTGGATGTTTTTAGGCGAGGGACAAGGGAGGTCTGGCAGGAATTATATCTCCATGATGTCTTTTAGAACTTGCTGCAGTGTACCTGCCGGCACTGTGATTATCTCACCAGCAGTCAGATAAGAAAGGAATATAACTGCTATCTTATTTCTGAAGTTCTTCAATGGAATCTCCTGGGACAGTTGAAGTTCTTCAGTTAGCAAATATCTGACTTGGAAAGCCTCAAGATATTTTCCCCAAATATCTGAGAGACTTCGTCTATCTCTCTTACCTCCCCAGTATAGCAAAACCTTAGAAGGTTCTTTGAGGCTATCACTGCAAGTTCAGTAACGTGAAATTTTCTGAAAGTGTCCAAGTTACATGTTTTACACTAATATCACTTTAATACTTATGCTTACTCTTACACTGTGAGATACACAGCAGGAAAGGTTGTCACATACGGAATCAACTAAGTGAGATATTTAATATTTTATGAATTTAAGTCTTTTGTGCTCATTTCTCCTGTTTTCCTAAATAAACAGAAAAAATGAGGAGTCATATTGCTTAATGTTTTACAGCAGCAACATCTGTTATATTTCCCCTTTTTTGTTTCAGAGGATGCGGGCATATTGTGTGCAGCACTACAGCTACATTTAACATAAATTACAGTTGATGTGCAATTTGTATTTTTCTGCCTGTCTTTTAAAATAATTGTTAGAGATTAATCCATGTTCAGCAGGGTTTTTTCTTCCTCCTGTGGAGTTTTCTGCTCCTTATGTTTATTTTCCCTCTGGTATAAGGTGAACTCAGCAGCATTTGAATCAGATGAGAAACATTCCCCACTGAAAACTGGGCAGTCAGTATATGTTTGTTTACACTTTTGATTCTCTACCTCTTGGATTCTCATGCATGTTCTCGTAATTTACTATGTAGATTACTGCTGCATGCTTGCAAATTGCTTTCAAAAACGTATTGCCTTCTTCCAGCATGCATGAAAATGCAACTGCTCTGAGCATCCTGCTTATCTTTTCATTAGATGACCTCCATTTTTATGCTTCACCAGCTTCCTGTTTTGTGTTTTATCCTCTTCATATCTTGTGCTACTCAGTAGCTTTTCTTTTTCCTATCTCTTATTATGTTGTTCGTATTTCTTCTTTACTAAGAGTTGTATTGTTTTTCCTACTTTTTCTGCCAGTTGACAGTAACTGCCATACTGTTCAGTTTGGAGGCCTTCTGTGCAGAATCTGTAGTACATATTTCATCATGGAAAGTGTGTTGTGAGACGCAGTACTTCCTCATGGAATTTCTTCTATCTGTAATGTTCCTTTCAACAAAGATGATAAAGCATTACAAAATAATCAACTTCTCTGGATGAGCATTCTGCATTGCCATATTATTGAGAATCTTCCCCTCTGATCTTCTAAAGTTGTCTTGTTAGCTGGCACACTGAATCATACCTGTGATTCTGTCATGGTTCTGAGCACACTGCAAATTTTAGCTCTTTGTATTGAAGTCAAATTGTCACAGTGGTCATACTGATAGCAAGTTTGCAGGTATGTGCCTTTATGGGCTCTTTGTTATATGAATTATGCATTTTCATCTGCATTATGCTTTTCGGCTCTGAAACTGAAAACTGATACAGATAGAGAGGATCATGTGTTTTAGTAAAAACTGAGTTAGACTCATGAGGAGGTAATATTGAAGAATCTGAAATGCTTTAATGGAGAAATTATATTTGTAATTATCTATGTTTCCAAGCTCTGTGTGATTTCAGAATTTGTAGCACACCATTGATGTATGCAGTTAAATCTCTTGCTAAGGGATGAGTAAAATCCAAATGTTCTTCTGTGACATGAAATGGCACCATCAAGAGCTGTTATTGGCAAAAAAGTGCTCTGATTTTGTACCCTCTTCAGGAGAGAGTATGCGAAACTTTGACCATTGCTATGCAGGACTGCCCTCAGCTAGCATTTGTCAGTGAACTTTATAGCTCCACAATCTCTTCTGCTTGGCTGTGAAATTGGCACTTATGTGCTGTTCTGGTGCTGCTGCCGCTGCCAATACCGTTGAATTGGCTTTCATTGTGATATGAAGTGAGCAGGAGAATTTCTCACTTATTAAATCTCTTAAATTCAATTAGTGCCCCTTATACCATAGGAGGCCATTGCAATATCTGAAGTGGAGAAAAAAATTCTTGCAGCCCTTTCTTGTTTGTACTGCCTAGCATTTGCCTAGAGCCCTGCTCTGAATTTCAATTCTGTTCGCTGCAAGTGTCACAAATCAGCAGTTGTTAGAATGCATTATGAAGAAATAAACATTTATCAGATTGCCTTTTGAGAAGGTGAATAATTTAGCTAGAAAAATTCCAACAACAACAAAAGCATGCTGCTGACTGACAATTTATTTTATCCCTTTGAGATGCCAGGAGTTGTTGCATGCTGAGTGAATATTGATCTGCTGTACACAGATAAATGAAATTCCACTTACAATTCTTTGGTTGCTCACTTGCCACCAATTAAAACTTAAGAGCATGGTCATGCACCAAAAATATTAACTAACTCTCTTCAGATGTTGGTTATCTTCTGACCTGGGAGACTGACAGCTGCTTGTTTGATTTGCCTGTGTCTGGCCTTTGCACTATTCAGGGGTTCCTTTATGGCACATGTTATTCCCTTTCCACTGCTCTTTGTGATGATAAGTAGGGGGGTGTAGTCAGGTGGGGAAAAAAAGAAAGGCAAAAGGGAATGAGTAATTTCTTTTACTTCTGTCTTCCTTTTAGGCTTTTCTGATGATTTTCTCTGTTGGCTAACCTATGGCCGCTTCCCTGCCTCCAGCAAATACAGAGTTATTTAAAATATGCTTCTTTCCTGTGCAAGTATGCAGTCATGTTATGAAGTAGAAAATGAAGAAAAAGTCTGCATTTATGAAAAATGAACTTGTAAGTAAGGGGTTTGTTCTCTGGAGTCATATTGGGAAAATAACTGCCACAAACTTGGCTAATATTATAGAAAGAGGAGAAAATGACGGAAGCTAAGCAGTATGATCAAAAGGAGCACTGAGTTGGTTGGGAAGAGTATCTGGTCAGCTTACCAGCTGAGGCACACATCTGCTCCTTTGATGATGTTTCAAGCCACTGCTGCAGCAGAAGTTTGACAGCTTGCAAGGAAGCTGGTCAGAGAAGAATTAAGAAGCTGTAACAGCTGTCTTAATAGAGTCAGGTCTGTGGCTACCTGCCTTTCCTCAAGATGAGGTGATCTAAAAATAGTTAAAAAATAAATAGGGTGAGGAGACTGTATTTTGAGCAGTTTCAGCTGCAAATCCTGAGTGATTCTGCTGACATCCAATTATACAAATGTAATGGAGATCATCATCTAGGCCTTGATTTGAAAATGACATTTCACTGCTTTGGCGGCTCTAAAAATACTGACATTTCTAGTAGCTGGAGGCCATAAAAATATTGATTCAGCAACAGAATTGTTTTGTAAAGCAGTGATAGTTGGCTGGCTTCTGAACTGTAGTGTGTTGCTCCAGGCTCTACAGTATATTGCTAACAAGGAAGGAGTAGGGCCATTGAAAGCCAAACATGTGTTAGTGGGGGATATTGCTGAAGGAATCAAATGTCATATACCACTTGCTAAGTGTTGTTGCAGCTTTCAGACTACACACCCCATTGTTAGGTAACCTGGCAAAAAATCTGCGTTGGTAACACTGGATTTGTGCTGTAGCTTAAGCTAATACCAGTCAGAGGAGAGGATTCCAGATCCTTCTTCCTACGGGGACTTATTGATTGAGCATCTGTTCACTGTAAGAACTATTTACTGAATGTTAAAATATGAAATCCATGGTATTTGGAGAAATTAAAATAATAAAATATCACTGGACAGAATGAGCTTGCCTCTCACTGTCAAAATGGGCATGAATCTGAGCCGTAAAAAAAGAAAGTAGAAGCACTTATTGTTATTTACACTATGTGGGCCATGTAGTTATCTTTTCATTAGGAGAACAGTGGGAGAAAAAACCTTAGGAAAAATGTACTTCATTAATAGAGGCTTTTCAGAAAGAGCTTATTCAACAACCCCTGCCATGCTCCAGCAAATACTGAAATAGATCACTGCAGTACAAGAAGTGTATTTGGGGAACTGACATGCCTTAGAGTCTGAGCTGGGCTGCCTCTATTAATTCTGCATATATAACCTCTAAAACAGGCAAGTTTTGCTACTGTCTTGACGTTCAAAGAAATTAGGGAGCGTTGAGAGTGAGGGAGGAATCCCTTTTCTCTGCTGTAATTGTGCTGTAAAAATTACATGTGCTATTGACATTTGGTGTATGTATGATAGACTCTTTGCATTTACTGTTCAAGAACATATTTTGGCTTAAGCCTCTATTTTCTTCCTGCTTTCTGCACCACATTTCGACCGCTTTGTTCCCATTCAGTCCCTGTGGCAATGCATGCTTCATTAGCATTCATTATCCTCTTGGGGGATTGCAGTTGTGGGGTTGTTGTTTGGTTTTGGTTGTGCATTTGTTGTTGTTGTTTTGTTTTTGGATTCATGTGTCTGCGAAAATAGTAACTCTCCATTTAATCCAAAGGGACTGGCATTTGTTTATTCTGAGAAGGCAAGTTAGAGGTTTAGCATCTCTTTTCTTCTACTTCAGTCCTCCTTTCAGGAGCTGTCAGTTTCAGACAAGGGAGATAGTTCAGATCCATGGCAGTGCAAAACTGATGGAGTGCTTCAAAAATTGCTGGAAACATAGGAGCAAGTGTAATGCTGACCAACACAGCTGTGCTGGAGCCTGATCAGTAAAGCAGCTGTCTGAATCAATCATTTGAAGATGGGTATTAAGCAAGTCTCTGCAAGCTGCTTATCCAAACTTGAGCATTGATAATATCTGTAGTATGAGAAGGTTGGAGGTGAGAGAAGGGGAAGGAAGGAAACTTTGATTCATTTCCTATTCCTGTGGTAATAGCTAATCTTCCCAGTATCTGAACAACATGATTGCTCCCATACCTATAATTTACAACTTGATGAGGCATCAATGAAACTGCCTTGCAAGTAGCAGACAAATCAGAAGTCAAAGCCAATGATATTACTGATCATTTCTTTTCCTCCTAGAAGTTACTGTATTTTGAGGACAAGATACCTCTGTTGCTGCCATTATGATTACATAAAAAAAAAAACTAATGGTTTTGATTAATTCCATATTTTATGTGTTGGGGGTGTGGGGAGGGAAGCAAGAAGTTCTACTCTCTTTGAAACCAAGTAACATCACACCTTCAATAAATAGGTGGTCTGAACTGAGGTTAAGGGAATCCATCTGGGCGGCATCTGAAGCTGTAAACGACTACATCGTGCTGACAAAAAATTTCTTGCATGTACATAGGGGGGCAATTTTAGGAGATTGTCTATAAAATTTTATGAAGTTATGCTTATAGGATGTTCTAGAAGAATGTAATGGGCACAAATTGCAGAGAATGCAATCCACGTGAGGGAAGCTTGCATATCAAGCAATTACAGTTTCATCAGCTAAAAATTTAATCTTGCATCTAGTTATTGGAATAAACACATGAAAACCATGAGAAAGAGTTTAGGTCATAAAATCTGCTTCTACATTAACTACACCTAGAACAACAGTTTTCCTTTTTTTCCTTTTTCTATTTTTCTTTCTTTGTTATTTTATGGAGAAAGAAATCACTGTGAGGTCTGGAAATCATTGGAAAACAATCTGCAAGTTGAAGGCCTTGGTATCAAAGCTCCTTCTGTCCTTGTGAGCTGATCCTTTCCATTAGGTCTCCTCTCAGCTCATTAAGGACAAACTCTTTATGAGACTTTGCTTCTCCTTTGTCTTGCAGCAGGTTTAGCTCTTGTCTGTTTGGGGTGATACAGACTAGTGACGATTTTAGAATCAAGATAGCAAAAGCTGCATTCTGGAAAGAAAAAGCCAAATAATGGACCTCCTTGACCTCTTTGGTTACTTTGGTTACTTGATTTTTCACACGGTTCTTGTCCTCTCCAGTGCACTAATCTGTTGGGTGTTTTAACTGCAGAATAGGCAGTCTGTGTAAGGAAACGTGGAGAGATCATGAAGTATTTTTTCCATTTCTATGTACCAATGAACTTAGTCCAAATCAGCTAGTGTTCACATGAATACCATAGTTTGGAGTTCAATTCTGATTATTTGTTTGAGAAGATATTTATCTTATCAGATCCTTCAGCTCAGAACATCAGAATATGAAACTCGTAGGTGACTAGAGAGCATAGAAATCCCAAAGGCTGTGCTCTCCTTTTTGGGGTTGATTTTCTTTTTGTACTCTGAGGACTGAGGTTAGGTTGGAGTCTTATACCATCTTTGACTCTTTTGCAACTGGAATTGGAAACCCAGCATTTTTTTCCGTATGAGAAATTTTGTTACTGAAGTTTCAATTGAAACTTTATATCAAAAGAGAAGAAAAGCTCTTTCAGAAAAATAACTGTGTTTTCCCTCAGATGCAGAGGAAGGGTTCAGAAACATACCATGAAATTGAAATTTCTCAAAGTGCCTCTTAAATCTTTGCTGCAATTACTGTAATTCACAATAATAGATCCAGTACTATTTTTAAAAGCTTTTGAAGGTTGCAAGTAGCATCCATAAATTGTGGGTTGTGGGCAATCTATGAAACCATAGGTTTCCAGGGCTTTTATTTAAATGAGAGAATGAGAGAGAAAGATGTAATAAAAGTAGTAAAGAAAAAACTGAAAGTTTCTTTGTGCTGAACAGTAATTCTGAGGCAGGAAATACCTCAGTCTTCACAAAAGTTGTTTTCTTGTTGAACAAGATTTTGCAAGTCTGGAATAAGTATCTCAATGCAGTCGTATTTTTATAGAGACTGACTAAATTTGTAGTTCACTGGTCATATCTCCTAATGATGAAGAGAATATGGAGAGAGATATACAATAGTTGGAGAAACTTGTTCAGTTTTCTTTAAATTTATACAGTCTTAAGATGGGTGAGTTTCAGCAAAGTCATCAATTTACCTCTTGCACCTTTTACTGTTCTATCTTGAATGTATAAGTGATGTTCAGAAGGATCATATAATAGAATCACAGAGTATCCTGAGTTGGAAGATACTCACAAGGATCATCTAGTCCAAATGGCTCAACAAAGGCCCAAAAATCAAATCCCATGTCTAGGAGCATTGTCCAAAACGCCTCTTGAACTCTGGTTGCTTTGGGCCATGCCCACTGCTCTGAGGAGCCCTTTCCATGCCTGACTGCTTCTGGTGCAGGACCTTTTCCTAATAGCTAACCTGACCCTTCCCTGATTCAGCTCCATGCTGTTCCCTCAGGTACTGGGGGGTACAGAGAACAGGTCTCAGAGCTGCCCCTCAGTTCCCTGTGAGCTGCAGGATGCCCTGAGCCCCCCCCCAGTCTCCTCTGCTCTGGGCTGAATGAAGCCAGGGACCTCAGATGCTCCTTATACATCTTGCTCTCTAGACCGTTCCCCATCTTCATAGCCCTCCTCTGGGTGCTTTCTAGTACTTTTATGTCCTTATATTGTAGCACCTAGAACTGCACTCAAGGTGAAGCTGTACCAATGCAGAACAGGACAATCCCTTTTGACCTGCCAGCATTTACTCTGTCCTTGTAAGGCTCTGTCTGGAGTGCTGCATCCAGGCCTGATGTTGCCAGAATAAGAAAGATGTAGATCTCTTGGAAAGGGTTCAGAGGAAGGATGTGAAGGTAAGAATGTGAGGTCTGGAGAACTTCTATGAAGAAAAGCTGATGGAGTTGGGTTTGATCAGCTTAGAGAAGAGAACACTCTGGAAAAACTTAATTACAGCTTTCTAGCACATGAGGGGACCTTTGTAAACGGGAGTGAGGCCAACTTTTCATGCAGTGTAACAGTGATTGAACAAGGGGGAATGGCATTAAACTAAAAGAGGGGAGATTTAAGTTAGATCTTAGGTAGAAATTCTTTATTCACAGGGTGGTGAGACATTGGCAAAGGCTGCCCAAGGAAGTTGTGGATGCCTCATCCCTGGAGGCGTTCAAGGCCAGGATGGATGGGAACCCGGGCAGTCTGATCTAGCACCTGATTTAGTGGTCGGTAACCTTGCCTCCTGCGAGGGGCTTGAAACTGGATGATCTTTAAGGTCCTTTCCAACCCAAGCTATTCTATAATTCAATGAACAGACTGGAGAGGAATTTGATCAGTGTGTATTTAAGGAATGAGAAAACAATGGTTTCTGTATTCTAGTGTGTAGATGTATAATGAGATACACGCTCAGACTTAGAAATAAGGTGCATTGCTTTAGCAGTACAGGTAATTAACCTCCTGAGTAACTCACCATTCTCTGTCGTATTTTCTGGCATCTTAATTTAAGTTTAGAAGTGATGTTCAAGGAATGCTTATTTGGGGAAGTATTGGGACCTTACTCAGGCAGGAGGTCAGACAAGATGGATTGTGTTTGTCTTTATAGTCTGTATGTGCATAATTCGGTACATCATGTATGTGCGAGGTACACTGTGGTTAGTGAGATAATGGGAACAGCTCACAAGTTGGAGCTAAGCCAGCTGTTAGTTCAGGTTCTGAAGCATGCTTGGCCCTTCTTCCAAGAACAGAGATAATTAAAAGATACGTAAAATGCCATTCTTTTCTCTTTCCCATTGTTTGAAAGCTCACTTCTGGTACTTGGGAAAATATTCTGAGGACTTTTGCTAAACAAGAGCTTTAAAATCTTCGGTGGCTCGTTAGGGAGAAAACACTACTAAGTAAATGTGTTTTGCTTTTGATAACTTTTCAACAGGGAAGTATTCCTATATATGTGGGGAGCTGTTTACCACAGGGAGAAATTCCAATCATATATGGATGGCTGTAGCTGTTGAACTTGTATTTCTCCTTCTATAGAATGAGTGGGGCCATTAAACTTCTCAAGGAATTCTCTCTCTTGTTTATTTTAGGGTCTTAGTTGCAAGCAGAAACCTTTTAAATTTCCTAACTGGAGTTTAAAAGCACAAGTGATCTGAATGGGTCCTGCAGATCTTAGTCTTTGGGACACGTTTGAAAATCAACAGCAAGTACGATTTATTTTCTAGTAAATCCAATTAAAGAAAAATAAATGGTTAAAAACAATATGTTGAACTTGTGTGAGTCTTTTGGAGTCTTTTGTTGATATTGGCCATTTGAGTCCCCTGGCTGCTTTTAAGAAAAAATCTTAATTTGTTTAATTAAGAGTTAGTATATTCCTGTAGTATTCTTGAGAAGTGATGTATTTTATGGTTTTTTCAGACTGGAAAATTGAGATATGGAAAGATGAAGTGATGTGTGGAAGACTATATAGGAAACACGAAAATAACGGCACAATATGAAACCTTGGGTATTGTCATGCCTTTTATGTGTTTGGAAACATTGCTTAAAAAGCCAAGAACGAATAACAATATGGTGTACAGTACTGTGGTACCATCCACAATTTTACTTCAAACCATCCTGTGCCACATGAGTTATTAATAGGTAATATGAGGATGTATGAGTCAGCGTGGGGCCAACCAAGATACGTTTGAAAGATCTGTGCAGCCTTCAGTAAGGAAAGCCTACAGAGCAGAGAAAAAGGAAAAAATCCTGTAATGACAGCATGCTTCTGAAAGCAGCATTTCTCTGTACACTTCAGCTGATGCATTGTGTTAAGGTCTGTCTTGTCAAGTGGTTGCAGTCGTATGGAAAAGTATAAAAGGATGTGACATAACTCAGTTGTTAATGAAGCAGCTCCTCACTGAATGCTACAACATTATCATGTGTCTTTTCTGACATGGCATGAAAGAAGGCAGCCTTATTTGAGAATGAAAAAGCATCAATAAGAAATGAAAAAGAGAAGCTGTTGAATACAGCACGCGTTCCTCAGTGCCACTTGTTTTGCTGTACCAGTGCATTGCAGGTAATTAGGCAACTCATTTAAAACTGACCCCCCTATCTCTTTGAGTGTTTTGGGGGGTGGGTGATTGCTCCTAGGCTTGTAGGTGACTGAATTTCTCATCAACCATTTGGCATCCCAGGCAGTGATGTAGATCTTCTGACAAGAAAATCGATTGCATTGCTAAGTTTCACAATTTGATTACTTTATAAAAAGTCTCTAGAGCAGCTCTCAGTGTGATTATATAGACTTACTGCTGAAATGAAAGCTCAGTCCCACATGTTTCACAGTTCTAAACAATTTATAGTAATTATTTCCATTAGACATGTACTGAAATGCTATTTCAGTAATGAACAAGGTGATGTGCAAATTATAGAGGGGAATATGCACAAAAGCCTTAAAATAAACAATATAGGGCAAAATTCAATTCTGAAGTTACTAGAAAGAGCTCCCTGAAGCTTATTCTCCCTGTTCATGAGTTTAAATCCCACGTCAGCTTGAATTTCTTTGGACTGAGTTTTGTTTTGCAGATGAGACTTCCTTTCAGTTCTCACATTTCTGACATATTTTGGATGATCAAGTATTAAATAATAGTGCAAACGCGTAAGAAATTTAAATTGGTTTACTGTTAGTGATGACCCCATAAGAGCAGAAAAGTTGTAGGCGCACTTAAGCTTGCTTAAAGTAGAATACTGACTGCGTTTTAAACGAGGCATCTGGCCATCTGGATTTACTAAACTGTTTGATGTTGTGTCCAATGCAACAACATGCTGAAATAGCATGAAATAGCATGGATTAAGATATACTGTAGAGCTGATATTAAAAGGAACATCTGCAATGGCAGATAGATAATGCCCCATGCAAACGCTTAAGTCATTCTTTTATTAAGAGCAAGAATTGCTGAGTTTGGACTGTATGAGTATAGTAGAGATGGGGCTTCAAAAGTCTGTGTGCCTTAGCTAGTGCTCCACCCCTCTGAGATACACAAAAAGAGCCTAATTTACAGGGATATCAGTAGAATGGTGTTCTATTGATTGATTCTGTGCTGGGAGCATGGAGCGTGGCTAGCTCTTGTGAACCATGCTGCTTTATAAAGTTTAAGGTTCTTGGGCTAGATTTGCAGAAGAGTTAAGAGGGATGGGAAGCATAAGACTAAGAGTTTCAGTATGCTTTCTCCTCATCTGTCTTTCAACCATTTTCAGTCCTTACCCTCCCTGGGTAATAGCTCAGACTAGGGTTTGCAGCAGCTCTGGGTCATTTCAGGTTTGCAGAGGTAAGATTACTCTTTTACAGCATAACCTTGGGAGCAGGAGGAATAGGCTGTAATCCTTTTTTTCACTTAACAGCTCAATATTTCACAGTCCCTGCAGTGAGTGCTTCCATTTTATGTTAAGCAGGTATTGAATGACATTCAGCAACTGTAAATGAAACAGGAACTAGGCACCTAGTCTTTGCCCTCTTAGTTCCCCTATGCAAAAGCAATACTCTTTGCTGTTCTTTCTCTTTTTACTCAGTGATTTTGATGAAATAGGAACACCTTCCATGTGAAGGGCATCTTGGCTCTTTTCCTCTCATCCAGCAGTAATTGATGACTAATTAGATTGCTGTTGCATGAGATTTTTCTAATAGCAAAGACAGGAGCTAGAGCTGAAAGGAACCCAATGTTTTGGGTGGAGTCCTGTTAATTAGGGGCTCCATGGAAATTGGCTTCAGGAATCAAACTCATGAGCTGGGCGTGGGGTAGGTAGATGGAGATATGCTCTGAGCTTCTTAGCTCTGAAAATGTAGAGCACTTCCTGAATATACCTGGTAGCACAACCCAAAACCAGCTTATGCTGAAATGCGTGGTGATTGGTTTCATGTGAAAGTGTAAACATGTTACTTTAGCTACTGGCATCTTCGCTAATTTTTTTGGATGCATGATTATTGTTGAGTAGTGGATAGTAATTTTGAACTTGCATGAAACTTCTCAGAATTTATCTGAGAAAATACACTCTTCACCTTTATTCTTTCTCTTCAAAGATGTTGAATCACATAAATGGAAAAGAAATAAGAAAATTTCAGGTAAATTTGGTCCAAATAAAAATGTTTTATTTGCTCAACTGTACAAGCAGTGAGGAACTGAAATGAAAAACTGCATTTGTGGCATGTGTTAGACTGCAAAACAAAGTAAGAGGACTCATTTTGCGTAATGTGCTGTAATCCTTGGCTGGGAGGCAAACTGTGCGTGGTGCAGGAGACGTGAGAGGTGGTAATTCCTGGGAGGCATAGATCAGCCAAGGGATTGGATGGAAATTGTTTTTTTTTTTTAAGTAGTCCTCATTCAGCACAGATAACAAATTCAAACCAGTATCATGAAGTGGAATGTTCAATGTAGATGCAAGATTTTTGTTGAGTTTTGTCTGAATAATTTGTAAGTTGACATATTTGCTACTTCTTAAGCAATGGTGGTCAGTGCAGTTGTATGTATCTATGCACTTTGTTCTCATTTCTGTTGTTTACGTCAACAGATTTATCCCTACAAATATAAGGTTGTATGTTTACTCTGGTGAGATGATTACTGGTTCTGTGCTATTTTCATTCATGCTTTATTGCAATCTATATGAAAGTTGTAGTGTGTCATTGGCATCAGACTTCATTCTTGTGTTTTAACACCATTGAGTTTCAATGCTACGGTAGGAAAGGAGATCTCAGCTGGTTTGGTAAAAGCAGTGACCATAAAGTCATCCACTTGTTTGCATTTATTTTCAAGTTTTTGTGCAATTAGTGAGATAAGCTTCACCTCATGAAATAATGACTTGGAACAGTTTTCCTCTAATCAAACTCCGTAGGAAGAAAATCAAGCTTGGTGCTTCTTGTTTTCTGTTACTTCGAACTCTGCATTTAGTCGATACGTTGAATATTCTCCTTGTTCGGTTTATGATGAGAAGATGGGAGAAAAAAGCAAAGTGAAATCCTAAAAAGAAAAGCAGTAGGAGAATCTCTGAGTATTATTTATATGACAGAATAGAACATATTAAAGAATCACTGGAATCTTTATTTACAGAGAAGATGAAGCAAGATTCATCATAGAAATGCAAGAGATAAGGATGAATAGCAATGGACCATGCAATACAGTTTAATCAAGCTGGAAATAAGAGAAAAAGAAATGATTACAGGGATAGTCAAACACTGGAATAGGAGCAAAAAAGAGATATTGGAATGAAGTTTAAGTAAATGGCTTAAGTAAGGGAGGAAGACAAGAAAGGACAGATTACTAGTACAGCTTAGTGTTCTTCTTTTTTAGAACTCTTAAATATTCCATTCTCTCAGATTACGTATACAGAACCTTACCTTAATGAAAAGAATCTACCAAGTGGTTTTAAATAGTATGTGACTATTCCATTGAAAAATATTAGCAGAAATGGCAGGGGCTGTGGGGCAAGGGGGATATTAATTTTGAGTCAGGTCAATTTGTTTGAGAAATGGGTTTTAATGAATACTTGTTT
Organism: Centrocercus urophasianus; assembly: GCF_019232065.1. Taxonomy (NCBI): domain Eukaryota; kingdom Metazoa; phylum Chordata; class Aves; order Galliformes; family Phasianidae; genus Centrocercus; species Centrocercus urophasianus. The sequence goes on along the minus strand of NW_024884822.1, from coordinate 4,511,268 downwards.
TTCCCCAGTTCTATTTATTTCCCAGTACAGATGCAAAATTCACACTATAAAGTAAAAAGCCAACACACCTACAAAACCTAACCTTGGAAGTAAGATGAGAAGTTAGAGTATGCAATGTGGGTTTGATACTGTATTGAGAACGGAATAGATTTTCAGAAACCAGTGGGGGAGCATTAGTTCTCATTGTAGGTGACAACAATGTTGCATAATTAAGGTCCTATTTTCTCAGCGCTGTGGGGAAGCGTGGATATTACAATGCCTGCACATTTTCTCTCTCCTTTGCTTGAAGGTTGCACTCAACCTTTATTTTATGTTTAAGTGAATGAGCCTCGTTTGAATTTATGACAAGTTCTTTCTTCATAACAGTCTGGCATAAGGCGTAATTTTTGCCTTCTCTGCATAAAATTCTGTATCTATAGCTTCTATTTTACTTTTTCTTTCCACTGCCTTGTGAGAAAGAGCAACCATTGTTCTTTGTATAGAACAAAGTTTGAAAGTTTGAATCCTTCTCATTTTTAAAGGTTGCATTGGCATTGGTACTTAGTGATTCAAGAGTGGATTATTGTGATGCAGCTTGACTATCATGTAAAAGATTTTTGAACTATCACTTGAAATTCTTTCTTGACACTTTTCCACGTTTGCATCTTAAGGTTTTTATTTTAGCTCTAACTTTAGGTGGGGCTAGACTTTCCTTGGGCAATTGCTGTCAAGCAGTTTGTCATCTTTGCCATCTCCTGCCCTGACACCCAGTGTGCCTGTAGTTCGAATAGTGATAAATTTCTGTTTCCATTGATTGTCTTCAGAATGCATTTACCTCCAGTAAGAATGAGATGAACCCCAGTACTGCATGTTCTGGGACTGTCAAGCTGGCGTTCATAGCCCTTTACCATTTGGTATAGTGCTTCTAGTGCCAAAGTAACATAGTTTTAGTGACCAAAAATTTTGATGTATGAGGAAACACGGACATTAACTTGGATCCAGGAGTGGTCCATCAGATCCAGAAGTGTATCCTGTAACAGTGCGGTGTCATATAAAACAAGAAGAGAAATGTAGGAGTCCGATCTCATTCTTTTTTTTTTTTTTTTTTTTTTTCTTTCTGTGAGATAAATTATTTGGACAAGAATGTGCGTATAAAAGCTTAGATCTAATCAGGTTAGCATTTTCAAATGTTTTTTCTCCATAGGTTCTTTTCCGGACAGTTCAACTGCATTAAAGCATCAGTCTGCACTCTATCTAGTAGCAAATCGTTTTACAAAACTCTGCCTAGTAATGTGTTTCCATTAAAGTCTTACGGAAGATATGGGAATATCCTGACACCAAGATGCTAACACAGAAGAGCATAAGGTGAATATATATTTAAAATTTCCATTCTTCCTATGAAGATACCTGTTTCCCTCTCTTCTATTTCCACATTCTTGCAAAGGCAAGGGGAGAGTTAAGGAATTTGGCAGGTGCAGCAGTATAAGCTGTAGTCTGGGCTTTAAACCATTATGTGCCTGCAAAGCATGTTGTACATCCACTAACAAGGCTGCCATTCATTTTTTCGATAAATCCTGCACAGGGGTATTAGGGTCTGTGAACTGACGATTGATTTGCTGCCTTGAAAATTATTCTTTATTGATTTATATTACGTGGAGGCAACCACAAATCTATAGTGGTCTTAATCGGAGAGAAAATGCTAAAGTTAGTGTCATTCTTATTTAGTCAGGCAATTACAAGTAGGAGAATTGGCTTAGTACCTCTAGGTGTCATCTACATATTATTCAATTATGAATTTCAGTAATCCATGAATTACAATATATAAAAGCATGTGAGATCAAGTTAATTTTTGTGTGTGTGTGTGTAATAAGAAGAGTGCCCTTTGTTCAAGAAAGTGTTTCAAATAAAATGCAAGGCTGGCATTTAAAACTTGGCAGTAGGAACCAGGTTTGATTTTTAATGAAGGTTCTTGGGATCTTTACACAGTATTTTTCTGTCGTGATGTTTAAATTAGAACTGAGAATCTGAGATACTACACTGCAGATCTGTGTACAAGGTATGCATCCTGTTTTAAAAGTGAGCTCATGCTGCGTGTTTCTGAGATTTTGCACAGAAAATGTGTGCTGTGTGGCAGCACAGAGCTGTACCACAGGCACAGGGACCAAACAGCAGAAGGGCTGACCTTGTGGCCTTAGCTGGCTTTGGCAATTGCTTTTACTATCATGGGTGAGGATACTGTAATTACGTAGACATCTCAAATACAGCTGTATATACATGGCGATCTTTGCATCCCTTCTGTTCTGTGAGCTCAGAAACTGGGGGATGCTGTACAGATGCTGAGGCAGTGCAGATGTACACAGTGGTTAGTGCCAAGGCAGTGGCAATGAACTGGCGGAGGGGAAAAAGCTCTTCAGTGGGAGAGTTCTCTGGAATTTGACTGCAAAGCAATGGGAACACATTAAGGAATATTAATTTAGCTACTGTAGCTTTTCTCAGAAGAATATGTGAAAATAAATATACCTCACTCTAAATACTTGATGGTAACACAGAAGTCCTGATGCTATTTTGAGATGTGGGATGTTCACAGGGCTTATCCCTTTTCAGGGAAGAAGGGGGGAATTTAGATTTAGAAAAGGAAAACACTATATTGTATCAAGTAAGACTTTGGCTTTTTTTTTTTTTTTACTGTTCCTCTTTTAGTATTAGTATAGGATCCAGTTTCTGTAGATGAATTTTAACTCTATCATTATAGATGGAGCATATTTTCTTATTTAATGAGTAATGATAATGTGTACAGCCCAAGCTTTTTGTGGACCTGGTCCTATCAGCATGGCACCTTAAAAATGACGAAGGAAAAAAAAAAACCAAACTGGTTTAAGGGAGTGGACTACTTGCCACTGGCTCATCGTACTGAGGAATGCTTTTCAGACATGATGGGAAGTGCAGCAGCTTTTAAGACTATTTCCACTAGATATTTAAAGTCTTACAAGTTTCTGACTGACATAATTGTGCGTCTTGAAAATAATCTGGGCCCCAGCTGTTTTATCCTGCTGGTTTCTGGGATGTACCTGAGCAGTAGTAGAAGTGATGAGCGGGGGCTGTCTGCATGCTGGACAGGAGGAGCACAAAGGCACCAGGAGCACGAGCCTTGCACTGCTAGTGATTCCTGCTGTGCTAAACACGTGGGCTGCTGCCTCTGTGCTATGCTTGGCAGTTCTGAATAACAGCAGATTTTCAAAATCTCACTGTCCAGACCTTTTACAGCACAACTTGCCACTATGTACCATGTTTTTTGTTGCACTACTTATTTCAGACTAAGAGGCTATGTTTTTAGAAAGAGATTTGGAAGGAGGAGTGGTGGCGGTTGTTGTAGACAAGCAGCTTAATGAAAATGCTACTGAAATGCCTTTTCTTCTATGAAAACTAGTGAATCAATTACAAAAGCAATTTTCTAACTCAGTGTGATTTTATTGTGTTTGACCAGGACATTTTATAAATATTACTTCTTGCTGAGAGCAAAGAGTCAATTTTATTTCAAGCTTTACTTTCAGATTTTTGGAAAGTACCAGAAGGGCAGAAAATGGGGTTCATCACTTTGTTCAGGGCTCTCCATGGCAGCCCCCTGGCTGGTATCAGCAAGAGGAAGTCAAGCTGCTGAGAGAGCTATCAGAGGGTATTTGGACATCAGGCTACAGGAATTTATTTACAAATATTTCTTATGTATTTGCTTATTACATCTTCTTCTTTTTCTTTTTTGGGGGGAGGGAGAGCCAGGTGAGGTGTGTGGGTAGAGGTGTAGGAATTCAGCGAGCTGTTATTTATTCTGCTAGAGTTAACTGTAGGAAAAACTACTTTACCTTAAAAAGTATATGCTATTAGTCATGCTCCCCCCCCATCAAGGAACATCTTCAAAACAAGAGAGACTGCTGAATAGCCGTTTTCAGTTAAACTCTACTGAAAGATATGCAGTAACTTCAGTGTCAAGCAAGGACAAAAATAACACGTGTATGCTCTGATTTATGGCAGGTATGTAATAGGAGCGCTGGTAAGAAAATGTAAGAAGGCTGTTTTTTCTGGAGAAGTGCAATGAGAAGTCACTGGAATAGTAAATACTCATCTACACTGGACATCAAGTTGATAAATATAGGTACCCGTGATGCACCTCTTGCTAATGGTATTAAAACCTGAATGGTTTTACTTACAATGTTGCTCCGTCTCACTCCATTAACACACAAATCGTGAAATCACTGAACCTCTCCGTCCTCTGTGTGCCCCGCTACCCAGCCAGCCCTGGCTACCAATGCCCTTACCCTGCTGCTGTCTCTTCCAGGGAAGTGCCAACAGATACATGCTTTAATGTGAATGTCTTTGGATACCATTTCTCCTAGTGTTGTTTTCCTGGTAGATTACCTGCTGTGTAAGAAACCAAGTTGTAAAACCAGCCATTTGTTGTTCTTGGTCTTGATTACTTTCAGTTTTTAAGGTGGTAATTACATTTCTCTAGCTTTTGGAGTTGACTATTGCTATGGAGACTTTCAATATCATCTGTCACAAAGTAGGATGATAATGGGACTGTGTAAATACCTTAGGTAGGAGAACACTTTCCCTCCTACATTTTCTTCCCATTCAGACTTCACTGTAGGAGCTTTAGGCAAATACTTCTTAGGCAAATCCTCTTAGCAACTTCTTCCTGTAAAGTAAATCATTAATTTACCAGACTGTGGATTCAATAAAGGAATAAATATTAGAGATTATCCTTGGACCTAAAAAGCAGACAAGTAATGGTTTTGTCGTATGCTGCCTGGACTGGAGTTGCATTCCTTAATCCTAGGCAGAATTACTGCTTGCTCAATATAGGAGTTAAGCGTTGGCAACAGTTCACAGCATTTTGATGGACGGATGATGCAGATGGTTACTGAGCACAGGCAGAACGGGGATGCTGTGGAGTCTCCTCCTTAGAGATCTTCAAAACCTGGGTGGCCCTGCTTGAACAAGGGGTGTTGTCTATTAAAAATATTAAATTCTTAGATAACAGTATTTTGACCTCATTAACACAGATCTTTTTTTTTTTAACTCAGCTCTGTAGTATAGCAGCATAAAGTTTATTCATATCAATTAATTTTTTTGTTTTGACCTGTCATGTAATTAAGATCCTGTTTATTGAAGTTATTAGAATATTAGAAAACTGATTGCATTACACTTATTTCTGGACTGTTTATGATTTAATTGACTTGTTTTTACAAATTTTTGTGTCTCTTTGCAATTAACTCATTAATTTGTTTACACATACAAGTACTGATACATCACCATGTTGTACTAATAGAGTTTAAAAAAAAATAAAAATCATTTGTTTCCCAGTTGAAGGAGTTCTCCGGTATACATCTGTTCACTGATAACACTGCAAGTTTGCTAAGTAAAAACACTGCCCTCGTGCACACCTGTGTGTTATTCAACATATAGAGGTTTGCACAGGATGGCTGTTGTGTATGTAAAACACTCCCGTCTACAATGAAATATTAACCTAGAACAAGGGAAAATTCTGGCAATTTTACTATTTTAATGAGGTGATTCCGATTTTACTTGGTCAGTTTTCTAATTTCTGTTGAGACACTAGATTGTAATAAGGCATCATAGAGAGAAGAGTAATAGGAAAAATAGAGTAATAGGAAAACGTGTCAGGGAGAGAATGTCAGGGGAGAATAGTTAGCATTTTGTAACATATAAGGGAAGATTCTTGTACGGTTGGATCCAAAGCCCAGTACTGCCAATAATTTCTTTCCACTGACTTAGTGATTTTAATTTCTGATGGAGATTCCAGTCATTTCTTTCTCCTGAGCAAAAGTTCTTTGCTATAATAATTTGTTTAATTCGCAGTGAAGCTGGAGGAAGGAATGCATGACTTCAGCACGTGCTGTGTTGCAATAACAGAGGAGGTGTGCTCTGTGGGCAGTGACAGCTGACGATAAACAAGTAAGAGATGGGGCTGAGAACTGTTGCTTTACATGGACAGGTTTTGATCTTGTGATTTTTCCAATTTTTACTGAAATTGTTTACAACCTGAGAATTTTGCCTTCCTTGCATAAAATTCCCTTCCAGAAAAGGTTATGTTCTACTACTGTGATTATTAAGTTCTCATTTTCAGTGTTGTTATACAACCCATCTGTGTGTAACACTGATACCTTGATCCTGGTAATATCTTGTGGCAGTGGGCTTTACAGGCCTATAATTTGTTGTGCAGATGAGATAAAATACATGATTTTGTGATGGGTGATTATACCTTTCTCATTCAGATAAAAAAAAAAAAAAACACAACCCTGCTTCTCCCCCACCCAAAAATACCAGACCTATGTATTCCACAGGGAACTCTTCCTTAGCTTTTAAATTCAACTTACAGAGGGAAATGTGCCAAATAAGAACAAGTGCTTTAATTATAAGGAACAGTTTTCTTAGGTAAGACAATTGCTAAAATTGCAAAATGAATTGAATAAGTTACATAGTCTAGCAGAGTTTTTTATGAATACTAAGTCTGAAAACATGGCATGAAGCAGCTATGGTTGTATTTGCTTATTTGTTCAGGATAATTGATAGAATGGTTTAATTAAATATTGTAAAAGGTAATAGACTAAATACTCTGTGCGAGAAAAGTAAAACCATGAGATTCAGTAATTTATCTGATTGAACCTTTTGTATATTTAAGCAATAAGTCTCAATAGGCTCTGCACTTCTGGGTAATTTTAACTCAGCTTGGATGGTAATGGAATACTTCATGACACAGAAATCTGAAAAGGCTTTTGTTCGATACAAGCTTTGACCAAACCTGTAGTTCCATTTAAACATTAATCTAAACTGAAGCTTAGTGCTAAATACAAACTCCTTATCTAGGATTAAACAAAAAATAGACTTTTCTGGGGGAAAAAAAAAAAAAAAAAAGTAACACATGGTTTGTCATTATATATTCACATAAGTTAGGATATATAATAGATGACATGTATGCTAGTTACCAAAAAGTGGTATCGGGAAAACAACAATCCTGAAGAAATGGAAGAGTGATACACACTTCAGAACATCCTTGGCAATTGTTTGGTGGCCCTAAAATATAAAAATCGTAGTCCTTGTTTCATTGCCTTTTAGAGAAGCCAGTAGTCCAGAAGAGTGAGGGAAGTGGTTGTATCTGGCACCGGCGAGGCTACAACTCATATGCTGTGTTAAGCTTTAAGCCCCTCGCTACGAGGGGTTTGAATTGCTGGAACATGTTCAGAGAATAGCAAAGAGGCCAGTGTGAAGGGACTAGAAAACAAGACTCACGAGGAGCGGCAGGAAGAACAGGAAGTTGAGCTGAGATCTCACTGCTTGACATCTGCCTGCCAGAAGGTTGCAGCGGGTTTAGTGTTGGTCTCTTTTCTCAAGTGGCAAGTGATAGGACATGAGGCAATGTCCTCAAGTTATACTAGAGAAGGTACAGACCAGATATGAGGAGGAATTTCCTCACAGAAAGGGGGGCAGGCATTGGAACAGGTTGCCAAGGGAGTATGTGCAGTCCCCATCCCTGGAGGTATCAAAGAGATGTGTGCATGTGACACTTCAGGGACGTGGTTTAGCAGTAGAATTGGAGTGCTGGGTGGATGGTTGGACTTGGTGGTCGAAGTTGGAAGGTCTTTTCCAATCCAAATGGTTTTATGAAAAGAAGTGGTAGTACAGGAGCATTCATAGGTCAGTTGATAGAGAATTTGACCATTTAGCATTATATAAAGCCGAAGAACTAAACATGTATGAGTGATGGAATATCTATAGGTTATAAAGGAAGGATATTTGAAATGCTGTTTACAATCAGTTATTTAAGTGAGGACAAAATATCATTGAAAAGTTGAAATAGCATTTGATGAAATGCTTTTCTCGGTTTTGTTTCTGGAGGGCTTCGTGTTAGATACCTTGTAATATTTAGTTACAGACTTAATTTAAGGATGCTGATAATGCACGAATTATATATAAGGTGACCTATTAATAACTTGTGATATAGTCGACACTTCAATATTCTCAGAAGTTTACTAATGATAACTAGTTAATCTGATGTTTATGAAAAGTTTTTATGTTTTGTGTAATATTAACATTTTAAATTGTTATCTCTTTGGTATGCAACAATTGCAGCTACAGCAGAGGTTAAAAAAAAAATTAAATAATTATTTAAGGACCAAAAACCTCTAGATGATTGACTTCATGATATAAACTTAAAAAGCAAACAAAACAAAGACAATACATGATTACAGGAGGGTTACGTATATGTGACAGTGATGGTTTGAAGTCAGAATATATTTATATTGGTTCAAAATACAGTTTTTAAAGGCTCAAATCATGAGATTAGATGTTCCAGGAGCCTTCAAGCTTTTCTACAACACTTGATGTACAGTCTTTTGTAGGCAGCTATTTCCTATATTTGTCCTATAATCTTGCCTTGATCTTGGACACTGTAAATATGTTTCTGTCTCTCCTTTGTGTTTTCCCAGTTCAGTTTTTTGCATGGATGCGAACAGCAGTAAGGATTGTTTTAATCACTCACAGTATTTGTTTCTGCCACCTGAAAAAGTTCTTTGCTGGGAGAGTCAGTTGTGTGGGTAGTTTGAATGCTGTAGCTCTTGTCAGAGGTAAGAGTTGTGATCCTTCACTGCAGAGGTTAATGCAGGTTGCTAGATAGTCTTGGAGAAGCACATAATTTTGAGTCTGTGCAAATGTGCTTCAGTGCAAGTAAATTCTTAAAAAGCCTTAAGAATGTTTGATTTAAATTGTAACAGGTATCTAAATGCTTCCACTTCACACACGTGATAAGCATGAGTCAGCATTAGAAATGGAGCTTTTTTTTTTTACAGGACAGTAAGAACAGGTCTGTTTAATTTTATGAGGATATGGATGCTGAGTTCAGGTTGTTATTTTAATTCCCATATTGTTTTCTTCTCTTTGTTAAGGATTTTGCTAGGTTATATTCATTCAGTTTTTCTCACTAGCAGTTTCTGATATTGTTAAATATTGTGCTTCAACAAACTGCTAAGATGCACAGCTTCATTTCTTTCATTCTCACAGAAGCTCAGTTTTTCATCTTCTGTTGTCCTTGTGTTCCTAAAATTGGATCAACAAACATATTTTATAATAAGTAGAAAAAGGAGTGCGTGACCTCCTAAGAGCCTTCTGGTGGCAGTGTGTTACCAATTGTTGTGCTTTACCTGTTAATGTGTTTCACCTGGGATTTAATGGTTGGTTTTTGTTTGTTTAAAGGTTTTCAAAATGGACTAGAGCAGATGCATAGAAATTAAGGAAAACTTGACATTCAGATCTGTGCTACTGAGCATTCTGCATTAACATAGGATTCTTATCCTTTCTTTACCCTGCCATGTGAGCACTGTTGCACGGTCTTGAGATAACAGATCTGGACTGGCTGCTGGGTTTGTAGGAAAGTAATTAAGTTTAAGGAAAACTAGAACTCAGAGGTAGTAGTGCAGTGGGAATAACTTGCTGTACTTGATTTGGCTGGGATGGTTTGTGTTCAACAATACATGTGAGGAAGTGCAAGATGCAAGGTTGTAGTCAGCACTGTTTTTGCATTTCCTGTATTCTTATGCTTGATAGTGTATCTCAAGGCAACTCTGCCATAATGTACTGAGTAAGCTGGATCAAAGGTCATATCTTGCAAATCTAGTGATTTGACTCTGAACATAAAATAGTTCACTGACAGGTGAGTGCTTTGCTGGTAAGGTGATTGCTGAAATAAGAAGGTCAGACACATAGGTTATGCCTTTTAGAACTTGTGAAACATTTAATGCATTATTGCTTGGATGTATTGGCAAAAGATATCATGTAGGTAATGCTAGGAGTTCACGTAGGTATGTAGGAGTTCATTGTGCAGCTTAAGATTTATTTGGAAATTGAAGCTACTGTGCAGTTACAAAATGGGAATTCTTTCAGAATTAAGTGTGTTTAAAGATTTGCAGACTGCTTAATAACAGATATTAGATTGAATATTAAAAAAAAAAAAAAAAAAAAAAAAAAAAAAAAAAGACGTAACCTCTTTTTTGTAGGGAGATAAGTTACCCAACCTGATGTATCTATCAGACTTACAACTTCAAACTTCTTAGAAATATGTTTTTTTTTTTAATTAATAACTCCATTTTTTGATCATTCTTCTAAACATTTAGTTTGGAATAATGAGTAAAAAGCATGCAATCTGTAATTTGACAAGTCCCTGATATTATAAATATTATGTTATTACATTACTTTGCCAAGAAGAGTTACTTCACATTCCAGTGTTTTCTTAATAACCCAAGGTGAGGGAGACTTGCCTAAGTTTCTGCTGGGGCATCTCTGATTAGAACATGGAAATTTTACATTTTTATAGCATCACTAAGACACCTCTAAACATACATGATTATTTATTCTTTAAATTATAGCTCTGGAGTGCAATTGGATGTGTTGCTGCTTGATTTATAATCATCGCAGCCTGCAAGTGAATGGACACACAAAGAATACAAAAACAGCCTGCGATGATTTAAGCATTCTAAGCTGTGGGGTGCACTTTCAGTATCTTTCCCATCTGTTCAATATAGAAAGTACATCTCCCAGTATCTGGGCAAAAGGAACAGCCAGTGCAGCCCTACGTGATTATGAATCATTTTGTTGCATCTGTGATACTGTGAAACATACGAGTAGTGAGGAAGACCTGTTCTTCTTTTCTGGTGACCTATAGTAGTAAATAAAAAATGGTAAAGGTTATCAAGCAGTACGGAGTACTGTAGAGAAAAGAAATGCATCTAAGGAAGGCACTCCAGGAATACAATCTATTCAGACTGTAGCAGCTGGAACTAAATCTGCATCTATGGGGAAAGGCTTGAGAAGGACTAAATGGCAGTCAGTGGACTCTTAATAATGTCCCCCTGACTATGCAGGGGACTGTCAGAGCTCAGGAGCTCTGCAAACCTGTGACATCAGGGAGCTGGATAACAGAAAGACAAAATGACCAGTACTGCAAATCTTGCAGTTCTGTGGATGCTGCTTCTGGAATGGGGGTAAAGGGATTTTCTCAGGAAAATCTGTATCTGACTTGGACTTCGTAAACAACGCTCTGTAAAATGCACAGTGTTCCAGTGGTGTAAATCATGTCCTTGCAGTGAAGCAGAGACATATCTGCTTTCATAGACACCCCATAATGAAGTTTCTCCTTCTGCATTCCCCTGCTCTGTTGGTCCTCTGCCTTACCCTGCAAAATTTTGTTTTCTTTTAGTACAATGACCAGCACACCAAGCAGATAACATACAATGTTATTTATAGCTTTATGTGTGTCAGTGTTCCTTCAGTGATCACCTCTGGAATGTTGAAGTAGCATGGTTGGTTCAGAAATCATTAATTTTACAGCTAGTGTATACTCTGATTTGATGTGTTTAATACAAGAAATCTCACATCTTTTCCCTCCGCTGAATATACAACCATAGTATGTGGTCTGATGCTGGAGATACTGTTGAGAGAGGTGGAAATAAAGAGAGGTGTTCATTTCTATCTAATGTTGAATTTGATCACTTGCTTGAGTGTGCAGCAAGTTTCAGGGAGATAAAATCCAAATCATGAAAGAACAGTGCTCACATGCACTGTCAGTACTTGTGCAGAATGGGAGCTGTACAAACCTGTGCTGTCATTACAACTTTCTGAAAAAGTCCAGCTGAATCAAAGAACAATTTTATGCAGACATACCTTGGAGAGCACGTCTAATGGACTTAATAGCCTCGCTGTGCTGTGCGGAACAGGGCTGATTATTTGTTACTGGGGAGATTTTTTGGCCAATGTGGAACTGTGATCCGAGCTTAAGGTTGTGCCTACCGAAAAATAGAGATGAAAATGTAGATGTCACCAGAAAATATTTCACCTAGGTGCACTCTTTGAATGATGAGCTGCAGTAATTATGAGGTTAGGCATAGTTCAAAAATACATATTTCAATAGATTATCCCCTTCTAATATTTCTTATTTCAGGTGTCCTCATTGAAGCCTAAGAAAAAAATGGCAAAATCCGTGTTCTAGCGTTATGCTTTTCACCTGTACAAGTCATATCTATTCATACTGCTACTAGGGAGCAAAAAGCAGCAGCATGCACTCAGAATCCTAGCGAAATGTGACACAATACAAAGAGGTCTGGTTTGCTATTTCTTGCAATACTGATTAGTGTAACATTGTTCTGAAGGACTGAAATGCTTCTCTGAGTATGCTGGCAATCTTTTGAATTTAGAAGGAACAAATCCTTCTAAAAGGAAATAGTGAAGATTGCAAATTCAAACATGTTCATTTATGTCAGATTATCTTTTCATTTTGAACAGTGTGGAAAGGCATGATGCGTAGCTGTGTCCATTTGTGGACAGCTGTCAGCACAAGTAGTAAATTAAATATGTAGACAATAATGCACTTTTTTAGATGTTCTGTGACATTGTATTTGGAAATCTTCCTTGCTATTAAAACCATGGCCACTGACTAGATTGAAGTGTCAGAATCTAATTATGACTGAAATATCCATGACTATAACTTTTCCAAATATATCACAGTTTACTCAAAAAAGGACTTGCAGGAGATGAATCTATACAAGTAAGTGTTGGTAATGTAAGTGGTCTTACAGTGAATAAGATCAAGCAATTAGAGCATCAAGGGTTTATATCTCAACAAGTAGTGTTCCCCTAAGAAAGAGCAGAGAAGATGATCTTGAAAATAAGTGTGTTTGCATTTCTGCCTCTGAAAGTACTGCTTACTAGTGAAATGGAAGAAAATTCCATGCAGTCAAACGCTGTCTTTTAATGCTGTTGCTGTCCTGTGCTAAATCTGACGTGTGTATACACACACACACACTTTCCTCCAAATACTACAGTGTGTTTTGGGAAGGCAGTGATTAGGCTAGTGACCAACTAACCAAATCTTACAACGCAGCCTGTACCATAAAACAAATGATCTAATGTGATGACTGATACACAGAAGTTCTGCCCTAACTCACTGCAACCTATTGATTCTTACAGTGCCTCAGGATGCACTCCAAGGCATCTTCAAGACTTCTGTGATCTGTAATTCAGTTCCAAATTAACATACTTGAGTCTTATTCTGCCCTTTTCTGACTTGGTAATATACTCGTTGTCTTTTTAGTGTCATCACACCACTTTTTTTTCTAATGACAGTAAAATATCTGATGGAGAAGGGCTTAATGACCTGGAAGTAACTAGAATTCTGCAAACAAGATAGCTGCCATATCACAAACAGTACTGATATTTTATTCACACATGCTTCTAGCTACTGCAATAAATCTAGATCAGCTACTGTACTCATTAAGTGAATGGATAATTAGCTTGTGGGAGTCTGGATAAACTACCTGTCAGAGTAGTGCCTTTGTAAAGGAAGACATAAAGCAGGTTTGCAAGCTCTGAGAAGGCTTTATTCAAAGAAGTGACTGTTACTTGAAAAGGGTCCATACAACATCATTTTCTTTCTTATCTGAAAGAGCTGCTTATTAGAATACAGTCTAAGAAAAACTAGTTTAAGATCATCCAGTTCTGCAAAATATATAAGCTGTGCTCTGAACTTTTAGATGCTTGAGACTGATTTTCTTTCACATCCATTTTGCTGTTCTGTGGTGGCTCTGATGCCATTGTGTGAACAAATAAGTGATGAGAGGTAGGAAATTGTCATGCGACACTCTGGAATGGATTGGATCCGCTGTTGTGTCAATATAATCTCCATGTTCATTTCTTTGATCTTGATTCCTTCCTTACTGAAGGGAAACAGTCAGTCTTTATCCCTTTCTCTCTTACTCTGTGTCACAAAACTCCAAATGTGACAAAATAGGAAGGACTGTGTCATACAACATCCTATTTTTTCCTCAAAGCCCAATTAGTAGCATTCTTTGTCTTGATATGTGCATATAAATGAATATAAAACTGCTGAATACAGAAGTTAACTGCTGATTTAACCACGGGAAGAACAGCTTATTTCTTTATTAACTAAAATTTTTGTGTTCCACGGTAAATCAAGTGTAGCTCATGTTATTTGTGATGGAAAACATTGTGTTGCAATTACAAGAAAGCAAAGGACAAACTGATTTCATATTAATTTCAAATCTCATGAAACTGGTGACTTAACAAGAAGATAATGTAGTGTGGAGATTTATTAGGTGATGTATGTTAAGGAAAGATTTGCTCTGTAAATTAGAGAACTGTTCACAATCCAAAAGGTTATGGGAGAAAATCAGGTCAGAGACTGATGATGCTTGTCCCTTCTTTTTACTTATTTACTATTTACTGGTGTTTGGTGCTGTGCATCAAAATGCTGTAGTTATAGTACAGAAATGCAGTTGAAGGATTCTCCTATTTACTGGTTTTTATTTGTGTTGTAGTCTCACTTTCTGGTATTGCTCTTGTTTCCTTAAGCTTCTCAAGGAAGCAAATAGATCCTTATATTCTCAAAGAAAACTTAGTGATCTGGTTGAAATATTTCTGAGTTCTGTTCACGTGCTTGGAGAAGTCCTTTTCTTCTGCAAACAGTTTGCTAGATGATCAGTTTCCTTTTTCAGCTTAAACCATGCAAGCAAACTGGAGGGCTGTTTGGTGCAAAAAGACTAAGACTAAACAGCCCCATTGCTATTATATCATATACCAGAAGGTCTTGAAAATCTGCGTCGGGGAGTGATTAAATACAGCAAATTCAAAAACAGGGAGATAAGAATTTTATTGCTTAAAATGTTTCATATTAAACAGAAGCTTTAACATTTTTAGAAAGTTTGCATCTAATACATGTCAACTCTCTGGTGTATTTATCCTACCTGCTAGTAGCTTGTAGTTAGAATTTAGCCATCTGTCAGCAATTAAACAGCAGGTACAGATTTTCATATACTAGGACAACATACGAAGAGAGCCATTTTCTGGGACTTACTCTTGTTAATGGCAAAGGCAAAGGCAAGTAGGAAATCAATCATATTTTTCACTGGATCAATAACCATTGTGACGTGGGCTGTAACACAAAAAACAGCATCAAAACCAAATACTGTCGATGTGCAGTACATCATTGTGCCATGCTGCACAGGTGTAAAGGTGATGATTTAAGTTCCATTTCAGCAGATAAGTAATGCCACGAGTAGTTGAGTAGGATTTTATTCTTGTAAAAGATTTAGGAGTAGGATTTATTAAATTTGATTTTCTAAATGTTACGTGCTTTAGAAGTGGGGAATACAAATACTTCTTAGAAATCAGTTTTACCTTAGATGCTCATGTGAGAGTCTGATCAGGAGAAGGCAAGCAGGTTTTTTGTTTCATTCTTTCTTTCGCTGGGGTTTCACAGAAATGAAAAGAACGAGTTTGATAACAACAAGGAATGTAATATCCTTTGAATCAAATCCTGCAGACCACCCAAGAACTGGCAGTGGTAATTTCCCCTGTGGAGCCGTGTGTTAGTGCTTTGGTCTTTGTCAGGGAATCCTCTCATGCTGGTCTTACTATTAACTCTGTTTAGGGCCATCCAGACTAAGCTACATAAACCTGTAGACAGTGGCTGTCAGTACAGTATTGATTTAGTTATTTGGCTTGGTGGAATAGGTACTTAATGCTCAGCTCCTGTTCAGCTATTTGGACTAGAACAGCTTTGTTGACACTGTATTCTCCCTTTGCTAGTGTACCTTAAAGCTTGATATTGTATGAAGATGGAAGCATAACTCTTTTGTGAGGACCAAGTGGACAAACTATTTATGGGATAAATTTTCTGCTCTGCTCTGGCACCTTCAAATGTTCTGGTGTTCCATGGGGCTGTTTGGTTCAGCTAGCAGGAAGTGGGAGAATCCTCAGGTGCCTCACTTCTGTCTTTGCCTTCCATGACTAAACATCACAGGGCGAAAAAAAAGTTTGTGATTTTTCTTTTGTTGCCCCTCCCCTCCATTTCCTTGCCTTAACCCAACACAACTAGCATTATTTTGACTAGAACAAAATGCTCCCTTTTTTTTTTTCCTAGCCAAATACTATCCACCCCAAAGGTACTATCCAGTTATGCCATTGTTTCTAATAGATTTTTCTACGTATTAAGAGGGGTTAACAGCAAGTTTTATTATGTTCTTCCAGACATGCCAAACTAATTTCTGCAAGTACTTCCCTTGCTTTTACTCGGGTAATTGAATTTTAAAACCTGGTATTGCCCATTATAAAGAAAACTATTGTTAGAAGAATTATGAAGATAAGTTTCATAACATACTGTTTGAAAATATTTATTTCCTTACTTAAATAATTCTCTTTCCATTGTGAAGCCCCTCTAAATAGTAGCTAGTACTGCATGCTTTATACTTTGCCAATACATTCATAGAACAGCACATGCAGCTGCAGAACAGACCAGAGGCTATTAGAACTTGTCATGACAGATAGTCTCAGTGCACTTCCTTGTGCTTTGTCTGTTGCTGAAAAATATTAAATTAATAAAGATGAAAAGCACTGCAATGTATTTCTGAAATTAGTGTATTCCAGGTATTTAGGAGTACTGTTTAAAACTTTGGATTGGTTCTGTGCGTTTGGTCACAGAATTACTTAATGTGAACAACTCAAACACTTCAGTTAGTGCAAAATAATTTTGCTGCATGATCTTTGGCTTGACAAGTTTACCTGTATTTTGTTTCATGGCAAACTTGAAAGAAGATGCAAGAGCAGTAAAAAGCTTTTGCTCAGTTGGTGATAGTCTATGGATTACAGGCAATTTTGCAAGCTCTCTATCCTCCATTTTAATCTCAAATGTTTTGATCTATCTTGGTAGGCAAGCTTGTGCATTATTTTTCTTTGCTTCCTGCTGCGTAGGCTGGAATATACAGAGAATTAACTCCTTAGAACAACAGCCCACTTATCCAACAGGGTTCAAGCTCTTCTCTGAACCACTTTGTAGTTGAAAGCAGAAAAAAAGTGTTTTATGGAAAACTGGAAAAAAACATCTCCACTGAAGAAAGCAGGCTTTCCATATTTTGCCTCCAATAAGTATGGCTGCAGGAAAATGGGAAGATGCAGAGAAACAGAAATTTTTGACAACTGTCTGTCAGAAGTTCAGAAAATGCACCATATAGTGTCAGTCACTAGAAGGACTGTCTGCCTAAAGCCAGCTTGGGAAGCTGGGGAATCCATCTGAGCTCTTTTTGACAAAGGAATTTACTCAAAGAGAAGTCCTTGGCATTGTCTTGCACAGACAGCAAGTACTAAGGGGTACTACCTGAGTACCTCAAAACTGCACCTTGTTTGGGTGTGATGGACTGGAGCTACTTTTACAGGCTGCTGCTTTTTGTTCAACTAACTTTCAAGTTTATGAAGCCGTGATGCATGGCCCAGGAGCAGAGCAGTTGCTCCTTGTTGGTCTGTGTGCTCGTGGCTGTGGCAGCTTCTTCGTGAGCCTCGTGTCACTGACTTGTCACTGGCTAGCTGTGCTTTGGCAGCCTGTAGAGATGGGGAATGAACAGGACTGCTCAGGATGCTTTTGCACGTTCCCTTGTGTGTAAAGGGATTACCTCAATTGAAGCAATCAAGGGGATGGTAGTCTACTCTGTTTTCTGAGAGGCAGGCTTGTCTTCCAGTTAGCACAGAACTGAGACAAATACACCTTCCCCCATTGTTAAAACAGCAATGAGAAAGTATTTTTAACAAATGTTGGCTCTAATGGTACTTTCTACTTTTAAGCCTCGTAGTGAAAGAAACCGATAGAATGCAAGGGACTTTTAAAGAGCTTTATCACATGAAGGAAGGCTCTGACAGCGAGTAGAATTGGAGCCTGGACTGCAGGCCAGAGAGAGATGGGACCAGGTGATTCCTGAAGTGTTAGTGGATGAGACAGGCTTTGATACCTTGCTGCTCAGGAATAGCTAGCAGGCTCTGTTATTCCCCAGGGAAGTTAGCTCCTGTGCTCTGAATAAATGGAAGCCTAAGAGAAGCCTTAATTAAGAATTAACTTCCATAACAGCTAAATGTAAAAATACATTTTTATTGTGAAAATACTGTTGTTTTTATTGCTTCAGGCAATTACTTTTTAGAGAAGATTTGATTCTTTCATAGATATTCCTAAAAATGAAGTTATCTAAGCTCTTCAAGTTCGAACACCTTTTTTTTTTCATTATGTACACTTCTTAAGCAGCATTTTATCATGTAAAGAACATTTTAAAAAATTCTCATTGGCTCAGCAAGTAGGCTCCAACTTGGTTATGCTAACAGCAATCTTCTGCCTCTCTTTAATAGCAGCAGATATTGGAACCTAGTGTGAAGTTTACATATAGTAACGAGGTGTATTCAGAATCGTAAAGTTTTTCCAGTGACCCCAAGTTAAATGTGCTTTGTTACAGAGCAGTTCACTTTTATTCCCATGAAAAATAATGTGTTTTATAAATGCAAAGGCTGCATCAACAGGTGGTGTGTGGGAAAACATAAATTTCATGTGATAGATCCTTGAGTTGTTATGAACCTTGAATTGTGAGCCTTTTATATACCATAGTTTGTTTTCCGCATACTTTGTGTAAATCATATAAAGGTAAAGCAGTTGCAGATGAGATTAGATCATGAGTGGTGCTTCTCAAAGCAGCATTTATTCTTGATGGGATATGCAGTATGTTTAGCCTTATAGGGGTGAAAAAAACACAGAGCCTTAATGGAAAGTCACTACTGTCTGAAATCCAACTAGATGCAATCTTTTCTGTAGACTTAGAGATGCCTTTGGAAGGAGTCTGGAAGGGAGACTAGATAAGGAGACAAAGCAAGCTGCCATGTGAGTACTTTTTTTTTCTCCTGACAAGACCTGCAAAAGCCCTCAGCTCTGGAGAATTTTTGTGAATTTTGGGAAGTATGAACACTGGCCTAGATGCCAATTTTTGTTTTAACGGCACAGGAGAAAGCTGACAGACACATCTGCCGTTTGTTCAAGTAGTTTCCACGTGCTTCTGCTCTAATACACAGTACCATCTGTTGAGCTGTTCTGCAAACGGATTTCTATTCTTCAGTTGACCCGCAAACCTAATTATGAATGTGAGGATTGTGGAGGTTACTTTTTAAATATACAGCCAACATTTCTCTAAAATAAAACAACCACCAAAAATGTCTGTGGTTCCTGTTTGAATGAATTATTTAACAGATTACAGAAATGCATTGCAGTTAAAATAACTCTTCCTACTGTGGAGAATAACCCTGTTTACATAGGGGCTAGGTTCTTGTGTTGACAGTACATGGCATTATTTCACATACTTAAATGTGATGAGGTCTGATCCCCAGTTCTTTCTTATTTATTTGATGCTACGTACCCAAAAGTGATTTGAGAAACAAAAGGTTTTGCTATTAGCACTACATTGCACCAAAATACTTGGAGGTTGTAGGATGTTTTCTCAAAGAGAACTGCCAGGAATTAGGTGATACACCTAATTTGTCCCACAGTAACATACTGACACATCTACAATCCTGAGATTGTGAACACTGGTCAGTCAGACTCCTTAACGTAAATTGCTCTAGCGTGATTAAAAAAAACCCCATCAAGATACTTCAAGGCCTTTGTAAAATTCCTGTCTTCTCCTTTGAATGATTTTGTCTTGCTGGATGAGTTTCAGTTAAGCTGCTTTCAGCTGAAGTGGCCAGAGTTTGCAGATGTACTGAAGCATCTTAATTTTTATTGCCACCATGCTTTCTCCTCCACCTGATCCAATCACTATTGTTTAAGCTCTAACCCAGTTATTATGTGTCTGAGGTTGACACGAGAGCTGAGAAGAAGAGAGCAGGCTGTCAAAACCAGCTGTCAGCCTGGATAGGAAGAGTGTGAAATTGAAGTAATAACTGGAATATCCACAGCATCTGTTGGAAGATTTTGAAGAATTTGACCAGTTGGCATCCTTCCAGCCCTAGCTGAGTGACATCATTTATTATCAGTCAGATACCTTTTGTCTTTCATGTGTATGCATGATATAATATGAGGTGCTGGTGCACTGGAGAGAAAAGCTTTAAAATTATAGAGCAAGGTTTAAACCTGACAGCTGGTCCAAGGAGTGATTGGTAATGTCAGTAGTTACTGTATTCTGAGGGCAGGGATGTTTAAGATGATATTGAACTTGGGCATTTGGAAGCTAAGAATTTTATCTCTTAACATGGTATGTTTGTAAATGGACAAGCAGATAAGGTCAGCAGAGAAATTCTGCCACTACATGTCATTGCTCATTAACCTGTTTCCAACAGTGGAAGACACTGGGCAAACAGGGCATGTTTTCTTGAAAAAATTCCAATCTTTTTTTTTCAAAAAAAAAAAAAAAAAGGAAAATAAAATATATGGGGTTGTGAGGCTCAGCTGTGAGAATATTTGTGGGCTAAATTCAACTCTGACACTCATGTGACGTTTGCAGTCTTGGGTAATAGTGGACACCTGCTTTACTGACCTATCAAGAGGAAGAAGTGAATGAAAGGCTCAGAGAAATTCCCACAAATCACCTGGCACTGCATTTTGTCTCTGGAGTCCTGGTATGGGATTTACATCTAGCCCTGTGTTAGCTGATCTTCTGTATTGCTACTGATTGTTTTTATTTCCTCCTGCTAATGTATAAGCTCTCAGAACCCCTCCCCTCCTTTTTATCTCTATTTCTTCTCTTCCATTCTATCATTTACTCTGTCCTTTTTGACACTTTTTTCTGCTCAATAATCTTCTCCTTCAGAATCAATCTATACACAAACATTATTCTCTGTAAATTCTTTACATTTTATGCTGTAAGTTCCTGGTACTGAATTATTTTAATTGTACACTGACCTATATGAGAATTATCTGCTCTTTCACCCATAGTTTAGTTTCCTTAGTAATACTATAAAGCAGCCTTAATGTTGACAGAGCACAAGTGTCTTTGCCCATTTTGTCATCTGAATCAGCTGCGGAGAGTTAGAAGACGGTGTTTATCAGTGTCAAGTTCTGTTCCATTCCTCCTCCTGTGGAGAAATGAGCGTGTTAAGCAAAGTGGATGTAAGGTGCTGGGGGGAGTTTTGTGGCAACTGTTAAGTCCTGTAACTTGTGGACCTTGACAGGAATCAGCACTGTGGAAAGAATCTTCTTTTGCAAAATTCACCTAAAGGTTGACCAATTCTCTGACTTTGTCATATGTAATCTTTTGTAGTTTGCATACTGTTGTAATACAAGAAGTAGTTATTAAAAAAGTGAGTATGTGAGAAGTTTTACTGCATGCATGTTATTAAAGACACTACTGACAGTGGTCAGACTTGCCTTCAAAGCCACTACATCTTGGTTCTCCAGGATAATAGAACAACACATCTTACAATCTTGTGTGTAAGTGTTTTGTGCTTCCAATGATTTGTCAGGATTGGTTTTTGTTTTTAGAAAACAAACTTTCTGCTTGCCGAAATGACAGCTTAGTGCCTCACAGCTATTCTCGGATATCAGGAAAAAATCTAGCTGGAATTAATCTGATTCCACTGGCATCTTGCTGACAGACACATCAAAAGGACTGGAAAAGATGTCATAATCTTTGGTTATGTAAATATCTGAATCGAGATTGCTCTGAGGCAAACTGCAGAGCAGATGATAATGTAGCCCTTCTATACTACATCAGCAATCGTTTTGACAGGTGAATTTGAATGCTAATATCTCATGAATAACATTTTGGGAGGGCAGAAGGAGGTATTGTGCACAGTATGGAAACTTATCACCAAAATACATCTTAATATCAGTAAACTATAGGTATTTTTCAGCTCTCTTTAACAATTTAAGGGAAAGCAAATATATTTTGTCGCTCCTTCTTTTGTTCATTGCCACTTTCCTACTCCCCCACTGTCCAGAAATTGTACAAAAAGCAGAGGAAAAAGTGGCCTAAATTTGAGCGTGACTTAGCAGCATCAAGGCAGTGTTGGTGCCTGGGTGGCACTTCTTGCAAATGTTTGTCTCTGCAGATTTGGACTTTATGCAGCTGTTGAGAGATGTCGTGTTACTTCACAGCACGTGCTCTGCAGTACCAATCTTCTGCTTCATTTTAAAAGATGATTTTTTTTCATGATGCAGGGCTTTCAGAATGGAACAGCTGTGGACTCCTCAGGAACAACTTAGGAATGAGCTTTCTTTATATTAGAAATAGGACAAGTGGTGAACTTCAGTTGTAGTGATGGAGGTAGGGAGTGAAGCCTATAGCATGTTAACAGTGTAGCACAGGAAGAGGCAGTCTGTCTGTGGGCCTGTTCTTGCTGATGCACGTTTCAGTGATGCCCCCAGACAGAAAACACAATGTTCTGTCTACTGGGTATGGCCTCATTGGCTGGTGCTTCATGGGTTTTTCTGTAACCGTGGCACAGAATTGTGATAGAGCATTTCAGTAGAAATCCTCTAATGGGAGTGGAAATTGTGCCTGTTTCCTTTCTAATTTCTTCCAGTGATGCAGCCAGAGTGCAAAATCTGGCACAAATGGTCGGGCTTTAAAGAGTTGAGATAACTGAAGACTTTATGATCCTACTGCAGCAATTTCACCCCAAACTTTTCTATGAACTGTAAAAATGGGAGCACAGATTCAGATTTGCTTGTTGCTGGAATCACTTGAAGCTTTGTGATTTGCATCACTGAGCTAAATAGTCACAACCATTTCTCCTCCATTCTATGTGTGTTTCTTATGCAAGGCTTTTAGGAGAGGAACCCTTTTGGGATTACACATTTTGTCCTGCACTGTTATACCTCATGATTTGATAATGGAAAAAGAAAAAAGGCTCTGTAACCCAGTCACTAGATGTTTCTTGGAGAATAAGAGAAGTGGTGTTTTGCTGATATGCAATAGTGCTATTTGCCAAAAAATTTAGTGACTTAACAGGTTTTATGATTACAAATTTTGTCAGGTACTGAATATCTGAGAACAGATTCAGCCCATTTGAAGTGGGATGAATCCAGACCACCTTGTGAAGTTTTTTACAGAAATATCCTAGAAACAAAATGCAGACCAAGCAAGTGGTCTGGAACAGGAAGTGAACCAGTTTGAACAAGAGAGATAATGCTGTTTCTGTATGAGAATAACATTGAGTTCTGTGGAAAAATACTACTTCAGGTCACTGGCTTGATGTGGGATTGTTCAGAACTGAGCCTTTGCAGGTGGAAATGTACGCAGTAACAACCTGTGTGCAATGGGAGCAGGCTTGTAGGCAGAGGGTTGGTGGTCAGGGCACGGATGATAGGAGTGCAGAGCAGCTTGCTTTAACCTGCATCTCTTCTGGTGCTGTGGATTACGAGCTCCTGTGCCTTTGAGCATGCTTGGCATGCTGACTGTGAGTAGTTTCTCTTCCCAGAGGGAATCCCCATTACAGTACTGGAAGAGCCAGTGTTGTGTGAGAACCCACGTGCACTTAGTGGCACAGCTGAGGGATTTGCTTCCAAAGTGTGCTGCTGAACCAATCTAAAACTAAAGTAGGTACTTCACTTCCAGAGATCACAACGTTCTGCAGTCCTGTCTGGTGAGCTGAACACAAGGCTGGGTCCCATCTGCCAGTGAGATCTGTCTCTTTTGGTTTGTTTCATTTTTAAGATTGTTTTTGGGTTGTTTGTTTTTTTTTTGTTTGTTTGTTTGTTTTTTATTGTATTTGGTAGTAGCTGAGAAATGATATCTCTTTAATTGAATTGCCTCTATTGCTGAGAGTGGAACGCTTTCAAAGAGCAGCCTGGAAAGACCTCTAGCTCTTCTAATTCTGCCACTGGGCCTTCATGAATGAAAAAGCATTTTAATAAGCAACTTGCAGCTGTGCATCTCTGTTAAAGATATTAATGCTTTCTTGATATCCAGGCTAGTTAAAAAACTCATTTTTACCCAGATGTTTTAGTGAGGTAAGTTCTTTTTATACTAGAATTTCAGTAGGAAAATGCTATTCCCCTATGCTGAATTCAGAATCTACTGAAATGCATAATTTTATCAAGAGAACCATTACTTTTTATTTTCACGGATTTCTTTATGTAGCACTTCAGGCTTCAGATTTGCTGAGGGGCAAAAGAAGTTAAACTTGCACTTTTACATTTTATTTTTGCCATCCATTCCTTTTACTCATTGATGCAGGTGACACCACTGGGACCTGCTGAACAAACCAGGATAAATGATGGCTATTTACAAATAAGTGAAAGTGAGTGCTTACCTGTTTGGGAGATAAGTCACCTTGGATGCCATCTGTTGTTCTCAAAGGGATGTCTGCTATTTATTCCTACAGCAACTGCATTTTGTGCCTCAGAGAGCTCTTTAAAATCATATCAATAAAGCTGCTTTGTTGTGAATCTATAAAGCATCAGAGAGGTCGCTGCCCTGATAAAGTCTCCTGCCTTTTGGAGCTCATCCAGTCATCCTATGGAACAGCAAATGAAGTCAGCTACTTTGCAGGGAAGCTAAAGGGGTGCTTTAATTGTGGAAGGATTGGAATTTTCCCCCTGAAATTTTAAATGCAAATTTCCATTGATATATCGAGATAGACCACAGGACGTTTGGTGAAAAGACAGCAGCTTCTCTTCTTGGTGCACTTTTTACTGTTACTGTTTTTCTACATGCTTGTGTTTTGCTTGCAGGGCTAATGTTCGTGCCCTCCAGCAGCAGGAGCATGCAGAGAGGATGTCAAATCTCTTGCTGCCAAATGATAATGGAGATTTTCTTTAGCTCAGGAGAGAGGTCTTTGAGGATCTGAATTTTTTTTTCTTGCAGTTGCACCAGGGGCAGATTTCAGAAAGAGGGGCTGCATCTGACACCACCGTGGTGTTATTTTCAGATGTCAGCGTATATCCCACCTCTGTAATGATGATTTCCCTGAGGGGATCTGAACCCATGTATCACTCCACGTTTGAACAAATGTATTGCTTTACAGAAGTCTGAGTGTTAGGAAAACCTGCCGTTTTCTGCTGTTTCTTTTCTAGGAGAACAAGACAAGACCTACTGCCACTCCCCGCCCTCCCCATGTTCCTGTTAGCGGGCCACGGCAGCTCTGTCAGATCACTGGCAAAGTAATGATAATGGGAGGAAAAAAAGAAAATGTTGTGACCTTCAGACTTCGTACACAGGTCTAAGGTGAAATTTGAGCACTGTGTTCCACCAAGATAACTTTAGTGTTACTGTATAGGTTAGCAGGGAGTTCTGGAAGTGCATTTAGGTGTGAGCTTGGGTGTTTGTTTAGCTTATAAAAGACTATAGCCTGCATTTATGTGGTGTTTGTTGACTTTTGTTTTTGTTTTTTGGTTTGTTTTTTTTTTTGCTTGTTTGTGTTTTAATGGTAGAAGCATGACCAGGCTGAGCTACTGTTTAGTTTGCTATCAAAAGCAGATCCATTTTTAATTATTCAGGTGTCTGATCTACACCAGCAGGAGCATGGTAACTAAGCCAAGTGCCCTGAAATACCATTTGGTTTACTTTTATCCACTTAAGCAGCATCTGAAAATATTACAGTTTTGATACCCTTAATTTCTTGTTAATTTACTTTTAGTTTCCACTCACAATTCAAGGAGAAGCTAAAATACATTTGACTTTGGAATGTGTTTTCTGGTTTTGTCAGCTTAATTTATCAACACCTCCAAGTGCTATAAAATCACTGTTAAGTGCTGGATATCCAGCCAATTATGTGTTTTATTTTAGTGTACAATAGTGCATGTGAAATGAGCAAGCAATTAGTATATATTCAACTATTTTCTTCTTTAAGGGAAAGTTGTTAAGCCACTGGAAATAAGAACTGGCTGTTTACATAGGCAATTATAAGATTGAAAAGGTTTTGACTCTTCCAGGGACTTAATGGAATTTGTTATGGTGTGTTTCTCTAATCTGCTTTCTATAGCTTTCTCCTTCCCCTCCCCCATCCCTGCCATCATTAATAGCAGCTGTGACTAATTACTTGCACAAAATGATCAGTGAGCAAATCCATTTTCTCCAGATAGTCTCAAAAGTCATTGTCATTTTGTCAAAATATAAACTTGGGAGAGGTAGGGAAAAATAGGGAAAAAATGTACTTACGCTTTGTATTTTCTTCAGGATATGTAATCATTAAAAGGGACAGGGACTTGTGTCTCCATTGGTGGTGGTGCCAGGTCTCTACTGACCACCCCCACCTGTCTTCGTGTCTAGCACTGTCAGCACTGGGGATGGGACAATGCAGCAGAGGTGGGAGCTGGTTTCTGTTTTTTTTCTAGGTGGTCATTTCTAAAAAACACAGCAGCAGTTGAGAAGACAAATCTCTTTTCATACTGCTTTACCTGACACTGAGCAGAAGAGAGAATGTGGGATGCTTTGGCATCTTCAGCCTCTTAATCCCTCCCTGATTCCTGTGTCAGCCCTCTGTGATTACATGTTTCCCTGTAACCTATTTGAATTTTTGCCTCCAGATTGAATGTTGCAGTCTTTCCTTTCAAGAGGGAACAGCAGAAGCAATTGGTGTTTCCATTCTGGATGTAAAACGCTTCAGATCACTCATTTTTATCAATTGAATGTATGAAATATACTTTGCATAAATTATTGAACTGTTGGGAAGAATGTTCTTACAAGCTTCACTCAAGCTCCCAGTGGAGCCCATAAGATGCTGCATTTGACCAGTATGGTTTTAATGTTCTTCATTTTGCCTTTGCTTCTTGAGTGTGTTGACTCTGTAGAACAGTTTGAAAAAATATTCTTCATTGGTAAGCATTTGAACTTATTCCTTTCCGTTGGGTACATTGATGTGTATGTGTTCATTAATAAATAAGTATTTAGTGGAGTAAAAATATATTTAAAAAATTAAATTTCATTATATTTCTTAGATTTTGGAATTTACATGAATATTTAAGTAGAGAATGGGCACATCTGCAGCCTAATGTTAATTTATGAGAAGGATTGGGAAAAAGAGATTTGGTCATCTGGAGAAATGCTAGCTGCCTAAATAACCCATGTTGCAAACAGCATATGTGAAAGTATGTGGATATCTAAAATGCAAATTTACTTGATGCTTTTGTGCTGTCTTTATTTTTATACTGTCTCTAACTTTTCAAGGATTCCTACGAAAATCTTCTGCAAGTGAAAGAATGGAATTGACCAAAGTCAGATGTCTTAAATTTTGAGTCAACATTGATGTGATCCCATGTAAAATAACTCAGACATCTTGAGGTCTTATCCTCGCAAATGGGAAGAAAGCTCATTTTGGGTAACAAATTCTTTATATATCATGTAAAAGAAAAGGATCACCCCAAAAGAGAAGCTTTCATGTCCTTAGGATATGTCTCATTAGATTGTTTTGTTCCAAACCCAGATTGTGATCAGATGTTGACCTTTATAATAAGAGAAATAGCTTCACTGACATTCTCTGATAGGGATAAAGAGAAATCTAGTCTTCCACTTCAGCATTTGTATATTTTATCTTTGTAATTGATACTATGCCAGTCAATAAATCAAGCTTGCTATTATAAAAAAAAAAAATCAGTACAAGAATTTATCAGATAAGAACTGGAGCTTAGTAGGTGGTACTGTTCTTCAATAATTAATAGTACTGCTGCATATTTTGCCCCTCTTGTGCAGAGGCCTTCTAGAATGATTTATGGTTTGATCCTGTTCCCTTAGAAAGTTTTGTGGTAAGAATCCAGAGCAGATATAAGGATGCCCTTTTGGGGAAAATTCAACTAGGAACTGAAGACTTTCTTTGCAATATGTTTGGTTTACGAGAGAAAATCCTTCTGTGACAATTCCACTGGATTCAAAGCCAGGGTAGCTTTTATTAATTTTGTTTGTTTGTTTGACTTTTCAGTTGTTTTGTTGTTGTTTTTTTGTGTGTTTTTTTTTTTTTTTAAAAAAAATAAGGATAGTGATATACAATGCAGCCAACAGTAAATGGATTTCTGTGTTCTGTGCTCAACTATTCAAGTGGTAAATGTTTTAATTATGAATGGAAAGAGATGTTCTGGGAAGGCTGTGCATCCACTGAAGATTTTTAAGATCAAATTGAAAATTTACATAGGTTGCTTTGAAAGTAACACCTCCTATTAATTTCCATAGAAACCAAAACAGATAAAAAGAGCACAATAATTCTATTTGATGGAGCAAATTCTCTGCTATAAAACACTATTTTTTCAGCATAGTCACTACCATTAGCCAATTTGTATGGATGAGCTGATTGAGATGTTCTTCATGTTGTGGTGTGGTCACTGTGCATGGCCATCTGGAACCTGACTTGTCTTTCTCTCACTGTCACTACTGCAGCACCTCACTGTGCACACATTCACTGTTTGGTCTCCATAGACATTCAGCAAGTGTTGATGAATGTCAGTGGGTGTCATGTTTTCCACATGGAGGAGTTCAGTTCCACACTTCTGCTTCATATGCACTTCTGTGTCAGATGCCATTCTGTCAGACTTGCCCCTCTGTTGCCATCTGACACACAGCTACAAAATGTAATGCAGAGTTGGTGGGACAGTTCCATCCTACCAATATCTGCCTCTGATGTCATGGGCCAACATAATAAAATAGGAGGCATTGCTTTTGGAGCAATCCTCATACATAGCTATATTTCATATTTGGATACATATTTTCTGTCTGAGAATTTGCATGGCTATTCGGGTGCTCTGCTGGCTGGGACAGTGTGCCAATAAATAATTTTAAATGGGCATCACTAATACTTAAAGATGCCTGATCTGCCTTGTGTATACAGTTCTATGTTTTTGAATACTAGTTTTTGAAGACTTGTCTCTTTCTCTTCAGGATTTGATTTTGCTCTGTTCTGGTCTGTGCTTAATGAGACCATTTCATGTAATGCTTAAGGGATCTTAAACCAGAAGCAGAAATGAAATGCTAGCTTTTAAGAATTTGTCATGTGGTCAGTATAAATTGCCAAAACATGTATATGAGGAGATACTTTGGGAATAAACACTATAGAAGTGATCTTTTTTGCATAGCCCAGATATAGATCATCTCTCATACATAGCAAAATTGCTCTTATAGCTTTTCTTAGATTTATGTTGAAAATTAACATCTGCATAAACAGTTGCTTTAGATGAGTAGGTGAGTGGGACTGCTTTCCAAGAGCTTGTGTTAACAAGAGCACTGGTTTTGAACCCTTTGAGAATCAAAGCCTTATTTCTGGGGAAGGTGCTTCAGCAGCTGTTGAATGGTGCTTTATAAGGTAACGCTCACTGTCACTAAAAGTGGTCTCCTTTTTTCTACTAATACTTTATGGCTGTAGTTGATGTGATGATAAATATTAATATTGATGGAGGAAACCACCTACAGCTTTCTCTCTTCTTTAGTAATAATGATTGGCTTTGGGATTACAAACAGGTTATCAGAAAAGCTCTTCTGTCTTGAGCAGTGACTTGTATCACAGCAGGGCTTTATTTCACAGGGAACATGAAGGGAGATAGACTGATAGGTTTTGCTCCTGGCACACAGACCAGTTCTCAGAGGAACTTTTTCCTTTGTATGTTAAGTTTATTCTGACCACTCAGAATTCATGATAGCAGTCTTTTCAAATATATAAGAAAAAGTGACATTCTCCTTTTCTATACATGAAGATCAATGCTAAAAGCGGTTGAATAATTTGTTTTTACCACCTTCCATGCTCCTGTCTGTAGCCAAAGGAATATTTGCTTGCAGAGCTTCATCTTCTGGTTATCGTTTATTTCCCCAGCACTGAAGCTATTTTGCTTTTGTCTGAACAATCTGATGTGATCTAATCTATTCTGTCTTCTTATATTGAGATTAACAAGCCATATACCTTCAAGCACAGGCCAGATCTATAGCAGCAGAGCACAAATGAACTTGAACACGAGGTCAATCAGCTGCACAAAATACATCACACAGTTATTCCAAGGCCTGTGCTGTGTCTATAATTGCCCCTTGTTCTCTCATTAGAGCTCCGCTACAAGTCATTATTTTGAGTCAGCAGAGCTGCAGGGAATAGTCAGCCTGATGGTTAGTATAGTGCTGAATAGGTAATATAAATATCTTGCAGCACAGAGATACAAGGAGGAGGTATTTAGATTAAACCTAATAAAGTGTGGGGTTGTTAATCCCTTTTTGACTTCGAATTAAAACATTACTCATCACATTTTCACTGACTGCCTCTTTACTTGGCTCCTTGCAATGATGACTTTTTCCACAGGCAGGCTTTCACAGAAAATAAATGGAAACTGGCAGCAAGTATGTTATGAGGTTATGAAAACCTGATTGAAATAAGACTTTGGCCAGAGTACCACTGTCTTTTGGAAGGGTCTTAAAAATACTGCTCTGAGTTTTTGCGTGGATTTTGTACTTGTGTCAGCTAGATACTTAACTAGAAAGAAAAAATCTAAGTTGTTCAGTATAGGAGATATTGGAAGTTAATTTATTTGTGAGCTCGATCCAGTTTTAAATCGTGACATCTGCACATGGATCTTGGTTTGGTTAGTTCCAGTTCTGTTTGTTCTGGTTCTCCTGAGATGTCTGTAGGATGCTTTACAAGTGTGTACACACAGCTAAATCTTCCAGTTACTTCCTTGCTTAGATTCTCCACTTCAGGCTTCCTGAATGAATTACCTTCCATTAGTGCATCTCCATGCTCAGGCTCTGAAACCTTACTGTCCCAGAGTGTTTGTTCTCCTGAATGTGCTGTAGGGTAAGCTGTTTGCACAGAGGATCTTCAGACATGCTATAAGCAGTTCACATGCTGTCTGAATGAGAGTCAGGAGTCCTGTGAGCTGGTCCTAGAGAGGAGATCAGTGATGTTGCACAGATGCAAGTTTTGATTCTAAATGCAAAGTAGATGTTCTTGAGGGAGAGGGCACAGATGGGCAAAATACTCCAAAGCATCTAAGTGAATGAAAAAATCCAGAGCAGACGTGAGGTGTATGTTTTCTTAGAGGCTGGTTCCCTGCTGCTGCAGCCAGTAGCTGTTTCACAAATGTGTGGTTAGGCACCATCTTCCTCTCTGACTAGGATTAGAGAAAGGGAAGTTTCCACTGTTAGACTGTGAAATTTTTCTTCAGTTTCATTTTCAAAATGTGGAGAACTTAAATCCAAAAGTGTTAATTTTAGATATGATGGTATTATAGAGATTCAGGGACGCTACACGCAATTGTTGATGTTTTCCCATAGTCAGAGGAGAGGTCTGTAATGACCAAGTCCTTGCAGGTCTGTACTTGATTCTCAGCATAGAAGTTAAATTCACAGTATCAAAATGAACACTGAACATCCCTCAGAAGCACCTGGAAGGAGTTAAATTGGAGCTGTACACATTTTGGCAAAATGTTAGTTCCCAAGGACCCTACAGGTAAGAATCATAGAATCATCATGGTTGGAATAGAATCTAGTCCAACTGTCCACTTCCCACCAGTACTTCCCCACTAAGCCGTGTTCTTTGTGCCACATCCACGTGGTTCTTGAACATCTCCAGGGGTGGTGACACCACCACCTCCCTGGGCAGCCCATTACAGCACCTGACCTCTCTTTCAGAGAAGAAATTTTTCCTAATATCCAACCTGAACCTCCCCTGGTTCAAATTGAGGCCATTCCCTCTAGTTCTGTTGCTAGTTGCCTGGGAGAAGAAGCTGATCCCCATCTCGCCATCACCTCCTTTCAGGCAGTTGTTGAGGGTGATAATGTCTTCCCTGAGCTTCTTCTTCTCCATAGTAAACCCGATTCCCTCAGCTGCTCCCCATAAGACTTGTGCTGCAGACTCCTTATTAGCTTTGTTGCCCATCTCTGGGTACTCCAATGTTATTCTTGCAGTGAGAGGCCCAAAACTGAACACAGTGCTGGAAGTACAGCCTCACCAGAACTGAGTACAGGGGAATGATCATCTCCCTGCTCCTGCTAGCAACAATATTTCTCATACAAAATGCCAACAAGCGATTAATTTTTACAGTTGTAATGATAAAAGTGGGCATTAGGGGGAAAAATACTAAATCAGGCCACAACTTTTCAGACTGAAAATACTGATATGGATTTGCTGGTGCTGCCAACTTCATATTGTCTTTGCAACCTTACTTGTAACAAAAGGGTAAATAACTGTGACAAAGTCAACTTTATAAAAGAAAGCAATCTTACTTCTTCACATAATAAATACCATTTTTCACTGGTCTATGGCAAATGATAAGCTAACCAAATCCCAGCTGAAAAACTGAAACACAAAATGGCACTTAAGCCATTCTTCTTCCAGGGTTTTCTTTGAGCACAGAAGAAAAGAAGATTTTGTACTAAGCCTTAGCTGTTCTTAAGTATTCAGAACAACAGATGTGGCTGATTTGCAACTGGATAAAAACAGGATTATTATTGAGATAGGAGATATAAAGAAGTTTGTCCTTTCTTCATAGATCCTGTTTTCCAGAGGATTTACAGAAGGCGAGGAGAAAACCCAACTTTTGGATTTTAAATAGAGCCTTAAACTGAAAAAAAACCCAAAAATTAGGTATCTTTTGGTTTCAAATTCCTGATTACTTTTCCAGCTTCTTATTTCTAAAGAGCATTACTATGTACAAATGAAAACCCACTGATAAGGGAATGTGCAACTGATTGCCTCCTGAGGTTACCCATTGTGTTAGGAAAAGTATCAGTTACCATAGTGCCATCTGCAGCGTGATTAAAACTTAGCATGCAGAAATGCTGAATAGTTTCTGTCTAAAATATTAAATTATTTTAGAACTTCAGTATATAATCCAGGAACAAACAATTTATTTTGATTGATTTTTGAAAGTGTGTATTCACAATCTGTTTCTTAGCTTCCCTCATACCAAAGGTATTGGAGGCTCACTTTTAAAATGAAGGTGTAAAATCTTGAACATAGGAAGTGGAGCTATTAAAAAACAGATCAAATACTTGACATACATGTGGAAGTTGTGAGATTAATAAGAATTGACATCTTCCTTCAGCAGTATTAGAGTAACTGTGCTTAGAGTAATTGAAGTGGATATATACAGATCATTTTTTTTTTAAATATGTGCATTATATATATATGTAAATTCTGACTTACAGCACACATTCAACAACTCTTATTGCAGGTCTATGCCTTAAAAAGGGGGAAAAAAACACCAGTAGTAAATTCTCTTAACCTAATAAGTTCCTATATCAGGTTTTCAAGTACTCTAAAACTCCTGGCAGTTTATTTCAGATACTTGTAACTGAATAGCAATGCTATTTTTGAACAATTCATAGAATTCTTTAATTATAACAATATATTCTTTTAAAAATCATGAAATGAAAGGACAATTTTCTCTAATGTATTAACTGTTTTTGCAACCAAAGTATGTGAGAGAGTCATGCTTGACTGGAATCAGAAAAAAGGTGAAAAAAGTCTCCAAAAAAAATTAGTTACGTGTTTTTTCTGCTTGATATGAAGGATCCTTCTTCATAGATGTGTCAATATTTCTGGAGGAGTTTGGAAGTCTGGTTGTTAGGATGATGTTTTTCTTCAAAGTTTTGAACTGTGATGAGAACTTAATTGAATGTCTCCTAGAAAACCACCAAAGTATTTTTAAAAAGTCTCATTTTGCACTATGTCCATTCTTAACAAGCTACTGAACCAGTGCTCTGACTCCTTGCAACCATTGGGTTGTTATGCTATGGTCCTCTCAATATGATTGTCAGGAGATGGCTGAACCTATCCTCACATAGCAATTCCTATTTCCAAAACAGGGCATTTTAACATGACAAAGTGTACTGAATGGCACAGGAGGCTAAAGTATTTCTTAATCATTTCCGAACTCTTTAGTGTTAGGCACCCAATGCACAGAGAGCAGGGCAGGTTTTCTCTCTGAGACTCTAGTCTTGTACAGAAATTGTTGAAAGCATCCTGTATAAAAAGCAAGCAGACAGTATAGGGTTCCCAGTGCTTTGTTATGGTCTCTGTGGATTAACTTACTGATTTACTAAATATTCTGGTGTCCAGAATGTACTTCATCTCATAGCAGTGTTTAGAAATGGAGAGTAGAATGTGAACTAACAGCTTGGTCAACGTACAGACCTCTTTGAAGTGTCAAATTAGAACCACGTGCCACTGTAAATGACGAACTGGCTGTATCACAATTGACAGCAAGGCAGAAGAGATTTTGCATGGACCCGTTTCAGAGTTTGTTGTCTCCAAGACTGCAAAGCTTTCATTAAATTGAAACGCAGTGCAACAGTTCAAGCCACGGATACTGAAGCTGGAACTGCACTTTCAACTTGTAGTGCCAAGATTCAGGAACCTGTCTTGATCTCCACATGGTCTGCAGGAAGGAATATATGGTTCAAGTTTGGCAATTCATTATGAAATAGAAGACTACAAGCATCAAAATGATTGAGATGAGTATAAAACTGCCTTATTCCCCATGCGTTCGTACCACTGCCACTGAAGGCAATGTGGAAGGCAAAAGAGTGAAAAGATGAGGTATAGACAGAGGAAAAGAGGAGATAATAGGAATTGAAAGAGAGAAGATGGGGAAAAACATGAAGGACAGATAGTCCATATGGAAACTGGTTCACTGACCTTTTGTGACTGAGCTTATAATATTTCGAGATGCAGTGGGTTAATGAGTGTCAGGGTCTGCTACTGGAAGGAAAGGAAGAAAAAAAGAGGCTGAAAATGATGGAAATTCTTGCAGACTTGAATTTTCCATGATCAATTGAATTTAAAAGACAGTACGTGTCTAGGAAGACCAGAAAAGGTATTTTTATATGTGCTTTTTGGATACTTTTTTTTTTTTTTTTTTTTTTTGCCTGGCTGGCTCTGCAGACATAAAGCTGCATATTTTGATGTGTAAGTGAAATCTTCCCTGTGTCACGTCATTTTTTTTAAAGAGAGATTGAATAGTGCACATGTCAAGAGCTGAGAATCTTCTGCATTTTCCTGCAAGCCTTTGTGTACATGATGAGCTAGAATAACCTCCCTGAACCGAATTATCCTTCCATGCTATGGTTCAGTGAATATCATTATATTTCAGCACAGCTTGAGTGATTTTTAATGCCAAAAACATCAGCAAGAAATACAAATGTTACAAAAACATTGAAACAATATCATAAAAAAAAAATAATCCAGGATCATAAATACTTTGCTTTGCAAGGTCTGGAAGGTCAGCATAGCTATAGTGTGGAAAATTAAAAAGCTCTCCATGTGAATGCCTTTGGGTGGAAAAAAAAAAAAAAGAAAAAAGTAGTGTTTTACCCTAGAAATACAGAATCCTTTTTTCAGCCAGTTAACAATAAAACCATTTTTCCTAATAGTTGGAACTGATGTAGTTCATTCATGATTGTTCTGCTTTTGTCTCTACATGTTTTAATGCAGTATAATTAAAGCAGAATTAGAGAAAGTGGAAAACCTGTGACAGCTTTGATATAAATGATGCACTGCAGAATGTAGTGCACACCAACCTAAGATTTTGGCAGAGTGAAATCCAGCACATTGGGGCAGGAACTGAGGTTTTTTGACTGGCTTTGAATGGAGAAGTCTTCCCCTGGCAATCAAGAATTGTGTCAGCTCATGGGCAGGGTGTCAGAACGCCCAGGAACACAGGGAGGATTAAGGGAAAGGAAAGGAGAAGTTCTGCATAATACATGTTCCTATGGTGGACTCTATTAATATTTTACCCCATCTTCATTCCCTCTCAGTTAGTACTTTGCACCTGGAAACTTCCTTATGTCCATTAATCTTGTATTAGCAGCTGTTTACTCCCTCGGAGATCAGTTTATGTTCCAGTACGTGTGTACACGTTCGTGTGCTATTGGGGTTTTAATATAGAGACAGCTCAAAATCTACCCGTCTGTGTTAGTATGCATTCCTTCATCTACGTTAGTACGTCAGTGGCTTTTGGATAAGGTGCTTTGTGCTTGTTATCTGCAATAGGGCTGTCTTGCCAGCCCTTCTGAACACTGGCCTGTGAATGCTTCAGTGTTGTGTGGGCCTTAATCTTAACTGAAGGGAAGAACCTGTGAGAAATACAAGGAAATTTTTATCTTAGTATTTTACTGTGAATAAAGATCTATATGTCTAGTAGTATCTCCTGGGGATTCTCAAAGCATAAGAAGGATTGAAGTGGTTTTGCTAAGCTTCCATGTATGATGACAAAATAATCATTTAAATGTTTGTTGGGCTCTTGGTTATCGCTGATGGAGTGGATGAATATTACGTTTGAATTTTCACTCCATTTTCAACACCTTTAACTCTGTTAGCTGACAAAGTTCATGTCTAGCAGAAATGAGTTAATTACTTTGTCGACGTCTGACCCGATGAGCCTTGTCTTGGCTTTTGTGGAAATGTCTTAAAGGATGATAATGTCAAGCTGAGAAATACCATGCAATGACTATACAGCTATAAAATAAGCATTTTTATCATCTTGCAATCATCCCCTCCGTTTTTAACAACTGCCTTGCACTTCTTCTGATCTACATTTTCAACACTATGTCCTATCAGCTCAGTGTTCTGGTTTTGAACAATGTTGTCTTAGAATGTCATAAAAATTTCCATTGCAGGTGTTTTCTGTCTGGACATCCTAAGAGAGATCTATTAGAAATGTTCAGGAATAAGTCTCTCAACGTTTTTATGTTATATCTTGGAACAGCAGGTTATACATCCTTCAGGAAATAGAGATTTTTTATTATGGAACCATAAAAAACATCAGATTGTTATTTTTTTTCAAGTGAATATTTTTAACCATTGTCTGCTTATTCAGCCTTCATAGGCAAGCTCTGATTTCTGTATTTCTGTGCAGTGTCATTTCTGCAGTTTTATGCAGTAATGATGGAAAGGCAAAGTTTGATCTGCTGTGGAGATGCCGGCCTCCATAAAAGCTGACACCACAGCACTGGAACAGGAGCAGTGGTGGCACCAACAGTGAGGACAGTTCTGTAGTACAACTTCAGGGCTGGTGGAGGAGTGATGCTTCAGTGGGTATAGTGATAAGAAGCCTCAGTAACTTGTTAGTTCTTCGTTCTTCACCTTGGTTTAAACATCGTAGGCGTGTTATAGCAGCAAACAGGAAGAACTCTACTTTGGGGTAAAAATCTCAATAAACCATACTTTTGAAATTCAGCTGAAGCCTGAACCAGCCCTCCTCTTCCCGCCCTTTTACCCAGATTTGACTGTAAATGTGCAGGACAAGCATTATTTTGTAAATTTTTTTTCCTTTGTATTTTTGTCAGGAAAACATAAGGTAATTTCTCCATGAATAGCAACCACATTAAAGGGAATGGAAAATTGAAGAAAGCTTTATTGCCTCAGCAATATCTTTTTTTTTTTTTTGCCTTAACCTTCCTATAGTAGTACATTTTGCAAACGTCAGGAACCTTCCTGGCCTTTTAAAGAACTGTAGGCAAACAGCTGATAACTGTGAAGTGGATGGGAGTTCGACATTGTAAGTGGCTGCTTCTATGCAGTGTAATAATTCTGTTAGTAGGGATAACATTTACTAACACTCAAGGTGCAAGGAGTTGAAGATGCTGGCTCAGGGTACAGGTTGAGGAAGCTCAGTGTGTTACTGAAGACCACAGGCTTTTTCTTGCAGGTTACTCCCTCCCCTGCTGCACGACAGATAGGTGCACTGCCCACATTAGCTGGCTCTGTAGAGTTACAAGTTAAGAAGTTATTCTTCCAGGAGCACTGAGATGAATGTTTATGTTGTAATAACAACCTTTTACCGGAACTCTGTCTCCTCTTGGGCTCATATTAGAAAATTTCTTGTTTACCAGTTGTATGGTGAAATTATAACACCATCTGGTGCATGTTTCTTTGTACCATGTAAAATTCATTATCAGCTTTTTCGATCTTGGAAGGACACAAGCAATTACTTTTCATTTCAGCATTGTGGAACCTGATAAGCAAATCATTAGGGAAATTCTGCATTTTTACAAAGCCCCACATGAAGTCAGTAAGCATAATTATTTTAAAATGCCATGATGTTTATCAAAATAAGAGCTCTGCACGGACAACAGTGATTTTAATTTAATTTAATAAGCAGTCCTCACAGTTCTTGCAGATACAAAGGGATCTGGCTTTACATGTGTAATATGCAGTGTGCAGAAAATACTTAGTGCTGTTCCCTTTGAAACACAGAGGACAGTTATTAAAATTTTATAGTCCAAATTAAAATTTAAGATTAAAATGCAAGATCAAAAGAACCAATTTTTATCCAGAATACTATTAGGAATAAGCCTTTTGGAACAGAGGGGCTCAGTGTCTTAAATGTCACATCCTCCTCCTCCTCCTCCAGAAAGCTAGATTAGAACTAGTTACAGCTGACTACAGAAGCATAACTTTCTGTACTATTTTTTTTTAAGGAAAGAACAAGCTTTTATTACTTTTTAATGTATTGTGCTATTGTAGAGTCATGAAGTAGTAAGTGCTGCTTGGGAACCTGTGTGACAGTTTTTGAAATATGGTTTGTTTCATGATCGGAAGGGAAATCCATGGTTGTGGATCTGTTAAAATGAGTTGGAGGATGCCAGAGGATTTGCTTCTTTGTCAAAGCAAAGGGGAGCACGGGAAGGCTCATGCAGTAGCTCAGTCTGATTAATAACTATCAGAGTGCCCATTTTTCTAAGGTACTATGCCATTAATATGTCTCCTGGTGTCAAATCTGGTTGCCATTTCTCTTGTAAGACACTTTAATAATGAACTGCAAAATCGATGACACACAGAAGTAACCTTATAAGGAGAAAGTACCCTGCTATATCTTTACTTCTAGCACAAAGTCACAAATCCCCTTTCAGGTTTATGTATTATTTTCCTGAAACTTTACCATGGCGCTGTTCTTTCTGTGTAGAGTTGTAAGAGCCTGTTTTTGCTGTTCTTGAACAGCTATTTGTCACTGGGAGGCACAGTGAAGTCATAACCAGCTCTCTGATATAGATCACAAGGGAAGTAGCAGACTGTTGCTTAATTTCATCATGGAACTGACATAGAACTTGTCAAGGTCAGTAGAAATTCTGCTCTGCACTTCAATAGAATTTGTGCAAGTCCTCATATGCTTTATTCTCATGGGAGGTTGCTGGAACAATGATAGTGTGCTGCTGAACGCTGGATTTCTTGCATGGAACTTCAACAACTGTGGCCAGTGCTGGTTAACAGACTGTAGTCTGAATGTGCTCACAGATTTTCCCATCCTTGAAAATGTATGCATATAGTCATATAATGACTGTTTTGTAATACAAAGTTAACATTATTCCTGTGAGTTCACAAATGCTTACTCATTAGCAAAGCAAAATTTCTCAGAGCTCTGCCATCCAGTGTGTAGTCACTCACTCATTTGAATAAATGGGAGAAGTCCCATTTACTTGCTTCATTTCTGTGCAAAATGTGTGTGTATCTTCTGGTTTTCTTCCATGACTTTAAGGATGAACTACAACAGCTATGATTCTACGTTATTTTTTAAAAGTAGAGAAATTATGAGATTGATATCATGTAGAGGAAATATGTACAGAACTGATCAAACAGAATTAAGCTTTTATCCTGTCTTTATAAATCGTCAAATCCTAAAGCAATAGAAAATTATTTAAGCTCCCGTTATTTCACTGAAGAGCTTAGGATGGCTGGATGACCAGCATGAAATGCAGCATAGCATTAAGTGAACAAATGCAGAACTGGATTACTGCAAATCTGTTGAGAACTGCAAAATAAAGGACTTTATCAAGATTTCAGTGGCCAATTCCCCTTTCTGACAAGCATTTGTTTTAACAATGAAAGAAAAGCGCTGCATGAAAACCATAAGCTACAGAGTTCATTAAGAAAGATCCTTTTGAAACGAGGCCTGGGAGACTCACTGTTATCACAAAATCCAAAGCATAGCCATCTGTGGTTATCAGTTTTTCATACGTGTATCGCTGAAGCTAAATTGATGAAGAGGCAGCCTATGCCCAAGTGGGGAAAAAAAGTTGTTTTTATACAGGAAAGGGAAAAATGGATGGAGA
This sequence comes from Centrocercus urophasianus, assembly GCF_019232065.1. NCBI lineage: Eukaryota > Metazoa > Chordata > Aves > Galliformes > Phasianidae > Centrocercus > Centrocercus urophasianus. The sequence continues at coordinate 4,471,459 of NW_024884822.1, read as the reverse complement.
TTAATGAAAGAAAAGGATCTAAACAAATAAATAGGAAAGAAAGAAAATATTGTTATCTTTAAGGTGGTTAAAACCAGATTCATCTAGAGGAAGATCATTTTTTTAGGGTTAAAATCAATATATTTGCATGGCATATATTATGGGGGTTCTCTTCTTTTGTATAACAAATTAGGGACTTCTGTTACTTTCTAAAGAACGAAGGGCTAACACGCCTTTCACAATAAATATTTTCTTTCGCCAAGAAAATATTATACCTCCTAATAGAACAGAAAAGTATTTGAAGTAACCATGGTAGAATGATTTCTCTTTATCACTGATCACAGAAAGAACATACAGTTCAAGTGCCATATGTGGAATAAGCTGCAGTGCCTGGTTTGTTATGCTTCTGAAGGCAATGCAGAGGAGCAGCGGAGTTGCTTGTTTCTGTAGGTAAGGGTGCACGAAGCCCCAGGTTTGTGGACAATAATGGATGATAATGAAACCTTAATAATTGATAATGGAACTTTAGTTTCCTATAGCGGGTTGAGAATTCAGGCAAGCTGTGGTGTACCTCACCTTTTGAACTAACATATTTTCTTTTTTATAACCCAAATATCAACATTTTTTCATCAGATCATTGCTACATGTCCTACTTCAAGAAGAGAATGTTTTATAGTAATGTCACAACCTTTTTGGGTACTTCTCTGAGTTTGATGGGACTGTAATCAGCTGGGTATAACATTTTTATTTATTTCCATTGGAATTAGCAGGGATGCCTTTCTCCACTATACTTTACCCAGCATTTTCCTCTCTCTGATCCAGTAGGAGATGTCAGGAATTCATCTGGGTACCTTTGACCTCATGATTACTTTTGATGAGATCTAGATAATCCGATCAGAAGAGCCTTTCATAAAAGGTGGTATAGAGACAGTCAGTTCCTAGTCTTCATCACTTGCTCTAAAATGGAAGTGAAAGATTTTGTTGTGTTTTAATATAGGACTTATTGTGTCTTATGAGTGCTGACTGTTATATCAGTAAAACTTTGGATATGGGACAATAATGTGTGTATTTTATTTGCCAGAGAAAATATCCATTAAAGTAATATTTGGCCCATGAAAGAGTGTTTTATGGAGTATTTAAAGAAAAAGAACAGATGCAACTGTTATTTCTATAAACAGCCTGCACACTTTGTGTTTGCCCTGTAGATTTTGGATTTAATTTGAAGTCTGTCTTAAAATAAAAATGCTGCTGAACACAGTTATGTAAATGTTTTGGTCTGGGTTTGTGGGGGAGAAGTAGCACTCTCTCCACTGACAATCTTGTAGAGTTTCAAGGGCTGGAAGTCCTACCTCCACAGATAAGTGCCAGTGTACTTATGTTGGAGAGAAGCTGTAGTTAGCTTGCACACAAACAAGTAATGACTCAGTTTTAAATGTAAAGATTGGAGTAGTGCAATCCTCACTTTGTTTGCTGACAAGAGTTTTGAAATGTTTGGAAAAAAAAAGATATATTGCTCTTTTTCTCAAGTTCTGCAGTACTTTGTGATGCACAAATATGTGTTGCAGTTCAGCCATAGAGACAGAAATGACACCTAAGGAAAAATGACAGTGGATCAGTGGAATAGAACCATACATGTGCTATGAAGGAGTATAAATATTGAATCGCATCCTTGCATTTACATTTTTGTACTAGCTATGAAAATAGATTTTTAAAGAGTACCTGTAGATTTGCTGATAGATCAGACAAGATGCAATGTTGCTCTGCTTTTAGCAAGGATTTTAGCTGAAGTGCAGATAAGAATTAAGCTGATTCATCTAAAAGATGGTGGAAATGTTGACTACATACAAATTAGCAGTTACTGATCTTTCTGACTTGAAGGTCTGTACATAGGGAAGATGGAAAGGGATGAGAGAGCTGTGCTCAAAGCAAAAGGCTTCAAATCCTTGACTTGCCTCAAGAGCAGCTGGCAGCTTTCAGTACTCCCCTGCAGCAGTGGGCAGCACGAGAGGGAAGGCAGGACCTGAACAGCTGTGAAGTGGTATGGAAGGAAAAGAATTGTGAGTAGGTTACTTTTGTGGCAGGAAGAGGTTGGAACTTATATAAGAATGCCAAGTGTTTGTATTTTGGGCCTTTGTTTAATAGAACACGAGAACAAAGGAAAATAAAAGTAGGCAGTAACAAAGGGTGTCTTCCTCAGATGCTTCTGCTGCTGTGTGTGCAGCTATACAGCTGAAAGATGCACGTCTGCCACTTGCAGCTCTACTGTGCAGCACCATGAGCTGTTGCAGGCATTTTACATAATCGCTGGTCAACAAAACAATAAACAGTGGCCAATCCATAAGCCTAATGCTTTGATAACTGAACTGTTAACACAGTGCTGCTGAAATGACTAACTTTATTTCACTATTTGTGGTGTGTGGGGGTTCATTCTTTTAATTTACATCTTGTTGCTCCCACATTCATAAAAATTAATGCTTTGATTCTTTCATTTGGAAAATATTCAGTGTGGTAAAATATACATTATGTATATGCTTACTTTGCATTCATCGGTTTTGCTAGAGTTTTCATTAGGTATAAGTCAGTTTTTCTTTTTTGAAATTAACTCTCTGAAAATCAATTTCTCTTAAGCTATAAGACAATGGCATCTTAAATTATATGACATTCTATGCTCACTGCAAAAGAAGCTAATCAATACGTTAACTATCCCCCACTCCCTCAAGAAGTCTTTATCCTGAAAAGGATAAACTCTGAAATATTTTCTTTGTAGAAATTCATTTAATTTTAGAATATGAATAAATTTTAACCAAATGCATTATTAAATGGTAAAAAAGTAATTTAGATACAGCTTTTACAGATGTTTAATAGAACTTTGGAACAACTGGATGGGAGTTACAGAACTTAATGTTAATTTTGATGAATAGTTCATTTAGAACTGAACGCAACTTGACAATTTCACTTAATTTGCATTTACATGTCAAGTCGAATTCTAGTTTCAAAATATACAGATTTCAAAAATCCTTGCTGAGGAATTAATAGGTGGAAAAGCCAGCCCATCTGAAGCTAAGTGCTCTAGACTCAGATAAGGTAAGTGGAAGACAGAGAGAAGTGTGAGTGAAAGAAATAAATTGAGATGTTTTTAGCAAAGAGAGCATTAAATCATGCTATCAAGAATTACCCCTTTTATGTCAGTGGTTGCCTGCATTGTCTGTAAAAAGCTGCTTAGAAGCAGCATAGCTAGGAGCACGATGCTCCTCCAGGGCTGGGCTGCTCCCCTGCAAGTGTCTCATAGGGAATGGTGCATGCAATCACACAGCTACAGAGTTCCTGGTGCTCGTAGCTCTTTAGATCTCGTTTGGCATATCTCTTCAGAATGTACGTTGTGAAGGTGAGTGTCAGGGAAAAGATCAGGCACCTGAATGAGACATGTTAAATGGTACTCCTGCTTTTGCTTGCTGTTAGGAGGGAGGTGATCCAGAGCTCACAGAATGTACCTTCTGTTTGGTTTCACTGCAAATCTGAATCAGTTGGGTCAGAAGCAGTGGGCCAAAGGGTGACTGAGACAAGGTATTACACAGCAAGAGTATTCACCAAAGAAAATGGTCACAGTTTGTGAGAGGATCTCCATAGCAAGCTAAAAAGAGAATGTGATTTTACATTTTCAACCAAGGAAGTTACTTTGAATACATTTGATTAAACAGAATATTTCATTTTAGCATTTTAATAATAAATCATACACAGCGAATAAATGTAATATTTGTAGTACCATTAAAATGTAATTTCTTTTGTGCAGCGAAAGAATTATGTGATAGGTGTAAGCATACTTTTTCTTTGTTCTTAGTTGAGATTTAGCATGTATTTTCCAATTATCTGACTGTTTTTTGAACATTTTAATTATTTCTGGCAATGACACTCAGTTTTTTCAATTCAATGGGAGCCATAGCTCTAAATGCCATTAAGGGTCTGGACAGAGTCCTGTCATTTGTATAAGGCATTGTTTTTCACTGAAAAACAGCTCTGAAAATATTTCTGAAATCTATGGCTTCTAAGCATACTAAATGACCACCTGCAGTTGTAAACTCAAGCTGATACAGCCCTACATTATTACTTCAAAGCTACGCTGCTGGTTCATGTCTGCTGATGCTGTGATAGTCCAGCCAGGTAGTGTTCTGATTTCACGGTCAACTTTTGGTGTATTTTTGAAATGCACCAAGGATTTGCAAGCATAAAAGAGAAGGTATTTCTAACTATGGAAATGTTGTAGTGATCTGACTGCTGAGCTGCACAGAAAGCTGTGCTACGTGAGAGTGAGGAGCACCATTCTTGTTCAGGTGAATCACTCATCATGTTGCAGTCTGATGCTGACTATGGCTCCACAGTGGCACTTCAGGCATGTTCTTGTGTTCACAGAGTCAACGGCTTCTCATGACTTTCTCAAGTCTGCATTCACCTTGCCAAGGCCAAAGAAGTTGTTTCTACCTGGCAGGTGATAGTTTATACAAGGCTTACCATCAGGCCTTTAGTAGGTTATAAATTACTCGATATGGCAGTAGAAGTATTACCCGCTGCATGAAGTCTGATGATTTGAAATCAGCCCGTGCTATTTCTTCCCAGCTCGGAATTTTGTAGGAGTGTGGTTGCTGACAGAGTAAAAATGATTAATTGATATATTATGAGCTTTCTAACTTGGGAACATACAGCAAATGGAATTTCTTTGTTTAATCTTCCAATGAGAAGTGAGGAGAAGGAACTGCCTCCCAGATACCAGCCATCTTTTATGGCCCTCTGTTTAATTTTAGAATTTAATGCTAAGTTTGAAAAGCTGATGTCCTTTTTATGTCTTGATGCTTGCGATGTGAACGTGTTTTGAGAACGAAAAAAAGGAACTGCTGCATGTTGTTTTCCAGTCTGATTATCATGCATGCCATGAAATAAGCAGATTATGTTGCTTTATTAAAGTAGGCCCTTGCAATTTCATAACAGTGTAAGTGAAACAGAGCGCAGTGGGGTTTTCATTGTTAATATTATGAAAATTACACATGAACAAAATAACGAAAGTCATACATTAACAATAAAATATAAGAATGGTTAACAAAGCAAGGACAGCTATGGACAAAAGAATTATATTGAAATAATAATTGTATTTGTAAAAATATCAAAGCAACTTTGAAAAGAATCAAGCTCATCTATATAAACCTTAATGCAGAAATGACATAATTGTCAGCATTTTCAACATCTTCTCTCATTGTCCTGAAAAAAAAAAAAAAAGAAAGAAAGAAAAAAAAGATATATTTAATATCAAGTCAGTATTTTCTAATAAGTTTTTAAAAAACATAGAAATACGATGTGGTAAATATCCCAGTAGGTCTAAGCTCAGCTGTTAAAATAAGGAAAGTAAAACAGTTTATCTGTTTATGTAATTATGGTTTGTTCAAAAGTACTTCAGAGAACATTCTTTGCAGTGTCCCAGGGCAGATTTTTTTCTAGTCATTACTGGGATACATAGGAGTCCTTCATCAATGAAAAATGAAAACATTACAATGGAATTGGCACCACCACTGCAACAATGTTGCTTAAATAAATAGTCTCCCTTATTTAGATAAGGGATCATTGAGTGGATATCAAACTGACAGGTCATCCTGCTGAATTTCAGCTTGTTAGTTCCTATTAGAAATTACTTTCATTATTCTCTCACTCTGTTTTTGGTATATGTGCTTGGTGTTTCTGATAATAGTTACACAATTAAAAATAACATTTTTAACTTTTTTTTTTTAATTTCTTTTACTATAATTCACACACTGACATTTATCTGGGCACTTACAGCGTCTTTATTAAAACAAAAACATTACTAGTTTGTATCTCGTTTGTCAGAGGATCTCATCGCATTGTACAGGCAGTAGAAAAAGATTCTCTTGCAAAGCTGTTACTTTTTTATATTGTACTATGCAGAAGACAACTGTAGATATTGTGAAGCTGGTTTTGCAGAATTCTGTTCTGATGTGCATTCAGACCCAAAGAAAGCTTCATAGCAGAGACCAGTAGCTTATGTCAAGTAAAAGGATGTGATGGGCTGGGGATGAAGGAAGGTTGTATGCATTATTTTTATACATCTGGAGACGGTGGTGAATCTTTATCTGCAGGACTATGTACATAAATATGAGGACTTTTCCAAAAGTAGTTCCTCCTATTTTATTATGTCAGCCCATGATGTCAGAGGCAGATTTTTGTATATGGCAGCAGAGATTGAATCTTCCCACCAATATACCATTACATTTTGTTGCCAGATGGCAGCAAAGGGGCAGTCTGACAAATTGTTCTTTGACATGGAAGCGAATTGCCACTTGAATTTTTGACTTGAGATTTTGGAAAACCAGTCCAATATTAATCCAAAAATATATACCAAGTTTTCAAAGCAGGTAGAACCCCTTCAGCAAAGCACACAACTATTGACACAGGATGTCCATATGTCTTGGATAAATGAACTTTATTTCCTTACATGAAAAATATCTATTCAAAACAGCTGATTTACTTCAGCATTTGAAGAGTGGAGTAAGTAATCTCTTTGCAAAAGAAAGTAATTAATACCTCATTAAGTGTTTCTAAGCCTTACTTTAGCTGCATGTTGCTGCAAACTGATCAGGATTAGGAATGTTTGCTGTTAATCCAGACAGCTAATACAGGTTCTAGGAAAGAGTTTACATATGAAAGGAAGGAAGAAATCGAAGGATACAGAAAGTATCACTGTGCTGAAAAGTAGATCAAACCAGCACTGCCTTCTGTAAGGCCTGAAATAGGATGAGGCTGAAGACATTTAGAAATCAAATGACTTTCTTTTCAATTTTATTTTTAAAAGTTGGGTTAATACCTAAAAATAAAAAATAGAAATGTAATTTTCCCTTGCTGTTCTGGCTATTGTATCTTCACAAATGCAGGTGATGAGCTCTGAGCTTCAGGTGCATGAGGACAAATTTCCCAAAAGGCTGCTATTCTTTTGTAGGTTCAGTTTACTTACTGTTGCATTCGTCTCTGTGATCCTCTGCTAGTAGCTCAGTACCGGGAACAAAACTAGATAGTTAGACGAACAATTTTATATGGATTTTCATGGTATTCAGCTGCCAATCAGAAGCATGCAGATTCAAATTGGATGGCTAAATACACAAGTACTTTGATTTGTCTGTAAACCTATCTTGAGCCTATAAAGTCTGAGTATGGATTTTTGTAGGTAGAAATCTTGCTTTCTTAGAAGGACACTGAACCTTTGAAACAACTCCTCTTAATGCTTGGTTGGGTCTGTTCATTTATACTTACTTTCTAGATGATGAAAATCTTGGAAGTCTGAAGCTTAGCCTGAAAACATATTGCTGAGGCTAAAAATACTTGCAGTATAATGTAACAGATAAAGCTCTGAAGAACCAGATTTTATTTGATGGTCTAGATTTTGTTTTTCAGTGATTGCACAGAAGTGTTAAATGGGAATGGCCTAGGGACAGGCTCTAAATCAATAAGCAGAAATAAGTTTGTGAAATCAATTTTTTGTTTTTCACATACACAAAAGTTGATGCAGCCAGTGCTGGGTAACTCCCATTAATTGCCCAGGGTGACAGAAAATTTATCAATTACTTATTTGGAGTCACGGGGGAGAAAGGAAATAACTGCAACGTTAACTATGTAATATAAGAAGTATCCTACATGAGTGGTTGTTTAAATATAGACGGAATAGATTCTTCAGAGCTTTATAGTTTTTCTGCCCTAAAATGTTTGCTATCCACATATTTGCTATCAGAGGAAGAACAATGTTATTAGAGTGTTAACATTTCAAAGATGTACAGAGAAAATACACACTCAACATGTAAAATGCTGTTCCATCATGAACATTATGATGATAACTGTACAGAAGAATCTATAATTATATCTATCAAATATATCTGTGTGGGATGAATCCTTTCTTTATATGAAAATAGTCAGGGTGTTTAGACTTGGCTCTCTGTCCTTCCTATCTGGTCTGAACGCAGGCTTGGGATTTGTAATTGGGGTCTACAAAAATCATTACATAAAATCAGTTTTGTTCATGAAAACCTCTGCTTTCTGCATTCCCATTTCTCCTTGATAGTTTTCCTTCCTTTCCACTCATTTGATATGAATGACAAGATTTCTATCTTAAAATTCATTTCCCTTTTATTGGGCTGAATATATTCTCTCTCAAAAGCTCCTATTTTACTTCAGTTCTTAGAGTTTTTCTCATACTTCACATACTTTTCTTCCAGTTTCTCCTTTCTTCCTTCATAGTTCCTTGCTGGACTAGCTTTATTTTACAGTCTTTATGTCTTACCATTCCTTCCAAAAGCCTGAATACCCACTGTGCAAGATGTTCTTGGCAAGGTAAGACTTGAAGTTGCTGGAGTAACAATGGCGTTATTTCATAACTAGCACTTCTACCCTAGATACGTCTGGCTTCAGGGAGGCTGGGGTGTTTGTATTTCTTATGCCCACAAAGAGGAGAAATAAACAACTATAATAAAATCCCACTTCCAATACAGACTTCCTATTTTGTTATACATCAGGCATCTAGACCTTGATTTATCTAATGAGTGTTTAGGGATTAATTATTTGTTCAAAAATGTTCGAGTTTATCAATATGTTCTTGGTGAGTGTTAAGATCATAGCTAGATTTGAGGTATGTATGAATTTCACTGAAAACTTTGCTCAATCATCTACTTAATTTTTCAGTTTCTACTCTGGAAAAATGGAGGCAATGCTTGTCTTTGACATACACTATTTTGCTCTCAATTGTTCCAGATTCAGTAGGATGATTTGTGGCAAAAGTTATGGCCCAAATAAGGGCATCTCTTTGTCAGACTTTGAATGCTTTCATAGAGGTTGCAGGCTTTAATCCTTCTCTTATAAATAGTATATTTCACATCTAGTATCTATAAGATGGGCTACTCTCCCTTATATGCACTACTTAGCCTTCTTACCTCTCCTGAGTATGAGGTGTGAGAGAGCTCGCTAAACATCTAAGTTAGACTAGAGAAAAAAATAAAAATAAGAATATAAATTAAAAATACACCATCTGTGGTATAAACAGGGCACTGAAATGTTATTTAAGATTTCCATAAATGTGACACATGATAAAAAGAGCAGTTGCAGAAAGCAAAAGAAGAAAAAGACTTAGACTAATAAATTTTGTGCTGAAGGTGACACCTGACACTTCAAAGTGAAAGAACTGAGTTATTTCTGTTTTCTCTGTCTTTAACAGAATGCAAATTAATAGTCTTTTTCATTGCATTATTAAATTACTTGAGTATCTAATATATATATGTGACCTATGGTGGAGTGAGGAGTAGGATGAAGGTTTGGCATCAACTAGGTTTTATATTTTAGTCTTTTTTTTTTTTTTTCTTTTCCCTGCATACTATTTAAAAAATGAATCTGAGTCCTTTAGTGCCAAAATAATCCTGATCCTTTTATCTTTAACTCCTTTCTAACAGCTCTTTGAGGAAATAAATCCATCTAATACCCTTAGTGTGAAGGCAGACAAGCCTCCTGGAAAGTAAGTCCATCACATCCTTGCTTTCTCTCTGTTCTTCCCCGTTTTCTAGCACAGAGGCTAAATTTCAACAACTGATTGAAAATAATCCCCTGTAACAAGATTGTAATGGTAACAAATTGTGATTTTTGCATGAGAGTAAGATCATGAATGCATGATATAGTAAGATAATTTATTCAGAGGAATTAAATAGATATTTGTAGGTGGTGTTTACCAAATGAGAATGAATTGGTTTAGCTTCTGCTGAAAGTATTCAGTTAACCATAGCCAAACTCAAATTTAAATTTCCTAAAAGAAATAGCTTGTAAAGATGGAAATTCATCATGAATCGAAAAGCAAGAAGATAGTAATTCAGAATAAAAATCAGCATGTGATGCAGCATCAGCAGAGACACGAGTGTCCTGCACATAAACCCTGCATGTGGGAACTCAGAGTCTCTTTAAAAAGTTTCTGAAGTGCAATGAAAAGGACAGTGGAAATGGTGGGGGAGGAGGAAGAGAAGCTGGCTTTGCAAACTGCATCTCGATGATCTGTTAGACATAAGGGTGAGGAAACAAGAGAGTTGTAGCTGAAAGCACTGTCAACAGAGTGAATTCTTTCTCACTAGAACAGATTAAAAAAAAAAAAAAGTTATCTTTGGTGATCATGGCTGTGTAAATAGAAAACCCTTACAGTCTGGTGAGCGCTGTCTCTCATGCACTCCTCAGAGAGTAATCACGAGGCTGGCAGTGCAGTCGGTCAGTGATGATATTAGCAGGCAACTGCTTGCCCTGGGCTCAGTATCAATTTGTGTCCGAAAGTAAGGCAGGCCACAGGAGTGAACCCACACAGCTCTTTCACTGGTTGGCCTTTGGCTGTGGCTGTGAACGAGCTGTGGTGAGCCAGGCCTACCCAGGGGCCGTGCTGCCCACACAAGGCCTGGTGCTCAGCACCTCACCCACTGCACACACACAGCCCTTCCCTTCCCTTCCCTTCCCTTCCCTTCCCTTCCCTTCCCTTCCCTTCCCTTCCCTTCCCTTCCCTTCCCTTCCCCCTCACCACTGGAGGTGCTCTGCTGGTTAAATAGAGAAGAAAGAGTAAATTAGGGGAAGCTCAGCCAGCTGGTGACCTTTCAGTGCCTTGTGACCTGCCAGCACACCTGAGGAGAAGAGGTATGAGGGAAAGGGAACAGGAGTTCCAGCTGTTTTTGTTGTAACTGCTGCAAATGCACACCTGTGTGGAAGTGTTAGGTGAGGGGAGAGACGGAAAGCTGATGTGAAGCTCCCTCTGAAAATATAGAGGGGTGCACATTCCTGTGTTCTGTCTGTTGAGGAAGTGGCGTGTGCTAGCACTGGGGCTGGCGTTTCCAGTAAAGAACTGGAGTGAATCACTGGGGTCTGATGGGGAAAGGCAGCAAGCTGTTAGTGCTTTTGCAGTGAGGTACGACAGAATCTTTGTAGGAGTATCTGTGTGTTGTTCCATGCAGCGAAATCTTCAGATATGCCTTCAGCCTCTGGAACAGCCACAGTAAAAGAAAATGCAGAGCATATGAGATGTGCAGTATCCCCAGCAGCTTGGCTCTGAGAGCTGGGTCCTTGAGTCTCGCTGCCAAGCTGTGCTTTGTTATAGAGCCTTATCTGGGCCACTGTGGGTCTGTGGAGTCTCTGCTATAGGATGCCAGAAGTCAACCTGTGCATTAGCACATGCTTGTGAGCTTGGCAGTCATGCACCAGTGTAGTTCGAGTACATGAAAAATATGGAGCTTAATGTTTTAGAACTAAGGCATTATGTTTTAGTAATGGAACTGAATTAACTGGTGGAAATTTTACTGAGAAATGATGTACAATATCCATTACTTCAGTGCCTGAAGTCAAAATGAAGCATATTTTAAAAGATACAAGACAGCTGGGACATTATGGTCTACACTGGTGAAATACATTGGTGAAAACCTGTGGTTGTCAGTATGCAGGAGATCAAACTGGATAACCACAAGGGTCCATTTTACTTCTTAAAAAGGAGTGAATATAGTAATTTTGTTAGAAATGCTGTCTCAAATTGTCATTTGCACTGTGACCTCTTCACATCTATCTGGAAGTGTTAAGTGGCCTTAACGGAGATGCAAAATTTGCTGACTTTTTATCCTTTGTACACTGCTAGAACAGTAGAAAGGGATTGTGTTTAAATGGGATTCAAAAATCCATTCCAAAGCTTGCCTGCAAGTTTGTGGGGATGGAAAGTGACACTGTCTCTAGTCTGGCTCCCTGTTTATCAGATTTTATATTCTAAAAATCCACATTGGAAATAGTGTATTCTACGCAGAATGTTAAAGTCAGTCATGCATTTTTCCATTGTTTTTATTCAGAGATGATGTTTTTGACCTAAAGATGAACCAATTTTTAATCTTTTCTGGCCTTCTTTCACCTTGAATCTTTTCCTGTATTCTTTAAAATATTCATACTTGCACTGAGAAGCCAAATTTTTCAAGGTGATCCTAGGTGAATAGGATTAAACAACTCAGGTCAAACTACTTACTTAATCACTGTATATTCTTTGTGCAGTTGGCAAGAAATTATATTTCATACAGCATTCTTTATAGTCAAAAGTTTTAGTATTCTAAGAGAAGAAAAATGAAAGGCAAATATCATGGCCTTTTGTATCACAATGACCTGTAACTGGAGATGGGTTGCAATTTAAATACAGAATTTAATCCCACCTTTACAGTATCTGTAGGCACTTGTAAAATATGTCTGGGACGTTCAAAATGGAAAAGATGTAATGTAATATCCTTCCAGGGAGAAGCGCTCTGAAAACTGCCATTTTTCCTTCATGCATTAAGGAAACTACTGATGAAAATTTAGGAATTTGATTAAGAGAAAGTCTTAATTTATCCCAAAAGCAAAGCTGTCTTCCCTTTTAATTGTTTTATTTGTTCTAATGCAGGAGAGAGAAGTAATTTCTGTTTTACTCCAGAAAAAAATCCCATTTCTTTTTACTGTTTTCCTGTGCAATTTTTTTTTTTCATTTATTAAATTATGATCTGTTAATGACATAGCTGTGTGATTCCTACTCAGTATTCTTTATAACAGAGTAAATTCTGACAGCCAAACATCGGAATTTAGTCTGAGCATATACTTGTATGTCACTAGGCAAAAGAAACTACTCAGCTGAAGGATGCTTTTCTCAATCTGAGAAAAGAGAATTATACCTCTTGTACAGAGACTAAACTTCAGGAGGGCATAGGTATTAGAGAGAGATCATTTTTACCCAAGAAATATGCAAACAAAACCTCTGATTATACCGTCTGGGCCTAATAGGTTAGAGAATGGAGTGGGATGTACTTAGCAGTTCCTTGCAGAGGAAACGTGTAGCACAGAAAACCCAATGGATTCCTAAGCTTTCCTTAGCACAGAAAATCGCATCTTGAGCATCCCTGCAGCACCAGCAGCAAAAAGTGACATTTCCATGTTGTTTTACAAATGAAAGATCTTAAAATCTGACTGTTGAATTGAATGTTGTCATACTTGGAAGAGCTTGAGTACCCTGCAAGAGGCATGGATTTTTAGTAATTGCTGAGCACGTTCATTTTAAAACCAGCTTTCCTGGAGTTTTTTGGTGTAGATGTTCAAGTTCATTATGCACATCAATCCGGAATGAAGGTAAATGCTGCTTCATCATCTCTACTGGATAGAAAAGAGATGATGTAGCTGAGCAGCAGGTGTGTAACATAGCTATGATGAGATGGGACCCCAGTAGGTGATCCAAAGTGATGCAAATGATCTGGACAGATTCAGAAGTGTGCTTTAGGTTCTCATTCGAAGATGCAACAAAAATAAGACTGGAGGTCATCAAAATTTAGTGCAGCAGTTATTCTTTCTATCTGATGTCAGACAGAATCTTAGTCAGTGCTTGCTACCAGCTGTGCTTTCACAATTCTGCCCACAAGGAAATGAGAAAATTCTTCATGATTTCTCTCACTGGATTGAAACAGACATCTGGACTGTTGCAGCAACACAAAGACAAAGGCAATACTGGTTGTATTGCCAAGGTAGTGAGAAACTTATGACAACTCATGACAGCAAACACACAACACACATGCCATGCTAGCATGGAAACAATGCCTTCTGTAACTGAAGTCGTGACTGACAGCTACAGATGTGATTCAGTGAATCATTATGTATGCTGTTTAGAAGAGATCACTGTATGGAAGGTAACAGTTGTTACAAGTTTCTGTAATATTCCTACGTCTTCAAAAGGTAGGGGAGAACACTTTATCAAAGAAGCTATAAGCTAAGTATATTTATGCATTAGCTGTAACTGATTTTTTCCACATTGGAGATGTTGGCATTCCTGGTGCCACAGAGATAAAAGTTCTCTAAGTTAGTACAGGTGTTTTCTGTGAGATTTTTATACCTCATCAGTACCTAACATGTTATCATTACTATCGATGTTGGAAGGAGCAGGCAGAAAATGTCAGAGTTGAAAATGGGGTCTTGAAAATGTTCTGTGAATTTTTTTTTGAGTGCTTACCAGTAGTGCTTAGCAGCATGCAGATGCCAGGGCTCACAATGAAGGATTAAGTGCAGGATCTGAGAAAAGAGGAAGAGATGTTCATCTTTGACTTCTGCATTTTCCTGGCAAAATCTGTCCCTGCTAAGGCAGTTTGACTTTATGGTTCTCTCACACTTATATCCCTACTTCTCTTTCCTTGCAGTGTTTGGTATTATTCATAAAGCTTCAGCTGCCAGACTGTCACAGTTTTGAGTACAAGCCTTAATGCCAAAAAGCAAGGGCAAAATAAAACAATGAATAGCAATGCCATTGTGATGGGAACAAGATCTTATGACTAGTAAAAGTTTAGTCATAATTTGGAGAGAAAGAAAAAATGCTTTTAACACTTGAATTTAAAGCGTTCGTCTGAAAGGAAGAACCAGAAGTGTTACCTCAAACCTTTATGGGGCCGTAACTGTTTTCTAACACTTTAAATATTGGCACACTAAACTGGCAATGGCAAATTACATTCTAAGGAAAATAAAAACAGAGTCAAGTCCTTAAGAAGCAGAATACCATAGAAAAATGAAGAATGGAGCAAGAACTTAAGTTGGTTTATTAAGAAAAGTATGAATCAGTGTGAGAAGAAAATGCAAACTATTGAATAAAACATTTGTCTGTCTCAATTTAATTTTTTTATTTATTTATTATTTTTTTTTTTCACTATGGAAAGAACCCTTTTCTTACAAGAAATTCTGCAGTTTTTAATCAGGTTTGATTTTTCTTATTGTAAATAGGACAGCTTATAAGAGCAGATTTCTAATAGTCCATAGAATTTTTGCAGAAATTCCTGCAGAAAGTTATGCAAATTTTATGCATTTTGGTGTTCTCCTGTTTTCTCACCAAGCTCATTTCACAAAATGAGACTTGATAGTTGGAATATGTTTTGAGATTTTTGGAACCAAAACCAATTGTTGTAGAAATACGGGCTCCTTAAACAAAGAGGAGCTTACCTCCTTGAAAAGGAACTCCTGCATAAATAATGCAGTGAAAAGGAAGGATTGAATCAATTGTTCCTGTGCTTCCTTCCTTAAAATTGAATTATTCATTATTTCCTTTAGAAATGCATTGATCTTTTTTTATTATTACTATTAAAAAAAAAGAAAAAAGAAAAAAAACAACCAAAAAAAACCCCAAAAAACAAAAAACCAAAAAAACTGAACAACTCAAGGTTCCCACTGAAGTTGCACATAAAACAAAAAGAAATCTGTGCCAAGGAAACATCCAGAGATTCTGATTAATTAGCATACGTTAGGAGTTACCTGTGACTTCTCTGGTCTTATATTTGAAAGCAAATCCTGATGCCATTTCCCAGCAGAATGGCAGCCTTATCATTGTCATTCTTTACACGTTTCTTGATGATGTCTTCTCACCCTACTTTTTTTGGATACAGAGCACTACAGGGTGGTCATGTTTCAAGTTCCCTTATGTCCTTATCAGCTGGCATTGGTGTAAATTGGTAGAGAAGGAAAATGCCAAGGAAGTGTCTTTGAAACAGTACTTTCCCAGAAATTTGTGCTTCATGGCATGCTGGACCAGGGAGTGACGCTCCTAAAGAAAGGCTGCTATTAGTGGGGAGCAAGGCAAACAGCAGCTGTCTGTCCAGGAATATAGCCCTGATTTGTGACAGCTTTGTGTAGCAGAAGCAATATGGGAAGGGTGCAGCTCAGGATACAGTTAGCCTCTTTTTGCATAGAGTATTTGTGGATGAAGAAATCTGTCTGTCCGGGCTGCTGTTAAACAGGCAACTCTTCTAAGCAGATGAAACTGGTTACTTAACCCTGAGGTCAGTGTTTCTAACTCCTAAATTTTTGCAGCATTTCACTTTGTGTGACTTCGCTTTTGTCTGTGATCTCTGTAAATTCTGTCATTTGAGATAGAGCTTCCCCTTCATTCCTCTTGTCACATTTCCCTGCAGAGTGTTGGTTTCCAGCAGAACTGTGAGGCAATATCTTGGGTATACAAAGCTGGCAGCCATAGAGGGCTTTTGTAGTGGCAGAACTTTTAGAGCCTTCTCCTAGAAAATACAAGGGAATAGGGACTGTAGTGTTATGTATTTCTGAAAAGACATTTTTTATGTGTTTTACCTGCACTTGAGGTAGATGATAAGGGGTCTTCCAAGCCTTCAAGTGGATGTGAGCAGGATATCAGAACATGCTCTCTTGATAGCATCATTTTACTTGGCCCTCCCCTGCTCGGAGCCTTGGTGCTGTTAGGCTCAAAAGCTTTTATAGCAGTGAAAATGGGAGCTCTTCTCAGATTGAGTTTTATCAGTGCTTGTAGAAAAGAGGTGACATTTAGCGTTAGAGGCAAGCAGAAGAAATATTTATTTGGCATGTTGATTTCAAATAAATGATGGATGCTATAATCTACTCATTGATTGGAATGTTAGAATAAAGCTCCAGGGAACACAGAATTATCTGGTTAGTAGGCAATAAAAGGGCATACGTAATTGATTTATCATACGTTTCTGCAACTTCTTCCAAGGTTTTCTCCTCCACGTACAAGGATATGTGTTTGCTATCATTTATGGTAACTCACATAGGTACAATTGATGCATACAAATATGTACCCAAAAGCTTATATACAAAGCACCACAAATATATTACGGAAAGAAAGGAAAAATATCAAAATGTTCGTTATAAATGTAGCGTTATGTATGCAAGTTACTTGCATACAAGTAGGGGAGGGTAGGGAGTGGAATAGGGCAGTGGATGTGTTGTGAAGTCATATGTCTTCAGCTGGGAAATGAAAAGCTTTCCCTGATCTGCCGTGGTCTAAGTGCAGTGGCCTCTGAGTGTTTTCTTTCTTCTGTATTTATGTTGAGAGATCATCTTGTATCATACCTTGATGTCTTAATTTATGACCTATGTTAATAATAGCCATCATCGTTTTAATTAACTAATTAGATTAATTATTATTACACATTATTATTATTATTTACCATATTCACCATAAGGAAAAATTTCAGTATTGGGAATCAAGAATTCTGTTACTGCCACTCTGATTCATGGTCTGCCAGTGTTAACGCTGAAAACCCAAATAGTAAGATGTTAATAATGGAATTATTTCAATTCATCATTTAGGTACAGCATTAAGAGCAGTTTCTGACTTTCAGTGTGTTCATAGCTGTTTAGACTTTGTCACCTCTTTTGTAAAATTTCGTCGTTGGATGAATGTAAAAGTTTTAGTCCCATTCTTTATAATTAGGATTAAATTCAATTTCTCATTTTCTAACAATGTTTAGGGTCAGTATTTCCTTTGAGTGCGAGAGGCTCCTAATTACAAGAGATGCTTCACTATGAGCGTAAACAATAATCTGATCATAATCACGGCAACATACTGTTTGAGTGCATGAGATCAGATTAAGGGCTCCGCAGTGCTTAGTGGTCCCTTTTAGTTATTGTAGTAGTCTTAGAATTTATTTGTAAGTGCTGTAAGAAATCTTGAAAATATTGAAATTAATTCCTTAATCATCTCTTTCAAATACCAGCATTTCTATTAAGAACAGTGAAGAATGCATTTTCTAAAAAGATAATCATCTCTCAAGTAAGTCTAAATTGTTTGATGCTTGTTTGAATGGGATATTTAGTTAGCATGCATTCCTTCCATTTCTACAGTTGAACATTAGCAACATATTTTCTAAAATTCTTTTTTTGTTTTTAAACTACATACAATTTCTGGCCAGATAAGCCAGGGTGATGTATACCAGCATGCCCTACATGGTAAGCCCAGCGCTTGTCAGAGGGATCATGTTCAGAATTTTGAAAGCACAGATTTACTTTTCAAGTGCTTGGCACTGATTTGTTTCATTCAGTAGAAACATCCAGGCTTTCCAGACGTACGGCAGTGTAGCAGCTCAAATGGGCTTGCCAGATGTCCTCAAATCCCAGATAAATGTTAAGCATTCTTGAATTGTGCCACCCATGTTAGCATTCCGAGCAGAAAGAGGAAACATTCCAAGAGAAAAGAGTCAGAAAACCTCTGAAAAAATATCATGCACTGAATGATCTGAAATGCTCATTCTGTGCCTTTCTCTATAGGTTGTGTGAAATTCTGCTGGGTGGACTATGCGGAACATTTTTGCTTAAAATACATTGCAGGACTAAGAAAGCTTCCTGTTTATCTAGGAAACCAAATATGGCTGCTTATAGAGGTAATGACTGAAGGAACTCACCAACATGAAGGCTGTTAGCTTATTGTCAAGATAATTCAGCAGAAGTGCCTGAAGTCCTGCTTTCTTAGGTTTGAATGTTCAACCTTTTTAATACAGCGAACAAATGGTTGGCAGCATTGATGGCAAAAAAGCACTTCAATTCATTGGTCTTTATGTGCTATGCAATACATCTGACTGGAGATTGATTTTTGCAGTGGTTATGATAGTGGGTACTGCTCTTCAGTGTTTTCACTCACGATGCGTTCTTTGATTGATGTCAGAAAATCCAAATTCCTTTTTTCCTTTATAGAAACTGAATTCAGGAAAGGACAGGCTGTGGTTATTCTGCACAAACAACTTTAGACCAATTTTATCTGCTCACCAAAACAGTTCATACTGATAATGTATTTTATTTGCCTAACTGACAGAGTACAAGATCCTGCTACCACAGCAGCAGGAGCATTAAGCCAGATTTTGTAATTTCTGATTTATGGCTGCACCATTACTTGGAAACTCTAGTAAGGCAGTTTCTACCTTGATGTTCTTTTAAGACCCTTGTGCCTGAATTGATGAGGTCTTCAAAAATCAGATTTTTGATGATGTCATGGATATAACCTGGATTTTAGATTAAGGAAATACCTGAGTATGCACTTTAAGAACAAATATATGCAATTCTCAAACTAAGCATGAGCTTTCAGTGAGCTCTGGAGTTTGGCTCACTTAAATAATTATACTAATCAGCTAGGAAAAAAAAAACCACCACACAGTGTTCTAAGCCTACTGCTTTCATGAGATATTGAGCCTTGTCAGATTTTCTACAAAATCTTCAGAAAACCATGTCTGAATTTGTGCCATATGTATGGCATCTGTGATGGTGCTCTGCATGTCTTTCATGTATCTTCATGTGGACAGTTAGTACTTGGCTTTGGAAATGAATGATAGTTTTTGTGTGAGTAACTTTAAGTGTGTATGTTCCACATAACTTCTTCTGTTTTATTCTTCTTTATTTCTTTCCAGCCTTATGTTACGTGTTTTATTCATATAATGGGATTTCTCTTTGTCCTCTTCTTCACTTAATAATTATAAACTAGCTTTTTCAATTTTAAAAAGATCAGAGAAAATTATGGACAAAACCTGCATACAGATGTCTCAATTAATGAGTTCTCTTAACTCAAAAAGCATATGGAAATCTTGAAGAACACACAGTGATTTTTCAGAGCCCCTTTTCAGTCTTTCAGCATGCAAACATAGTGAGCTCTTTGAAATGGAGTCTTTTGAATGGGTGCTTGTGTATGTGTCACATAGAGTGGGTCTGTGACCCACGGGTCAGAGTTTGCGGTTACAGTAATGGAAATGATGATGATAATAAGTAGGCTCTTTCCTTATGTTAACAGAGCTTTGCGGATCCCATCGAGACACTGTGGTGGGATGCCAGAAAATGTAAAAACAGGCGTGGTGAAAATACATGCAGGCTGACATTACGAAAGCATGGAACCAAGCAACAAGGGAACGATGAGCAACCTTCCCTGTGAAAGAAAACAAAACCTTACTTTGCAAGGAAGGCGTAGTGGATGGAGTAGTAAATTCAGACCACCACACAAAATAGGTGTGGAGCTGTTAATAATGCCCAGGATGAACAGACATACCATGTCTGTGGGCAGGCTGGGTGGGCAGCCCTGTCCAGCAAATGTCAGGGTTGTTATTTAAAGCAAAGCAAACCTAGCAGAAAGGTAGCAGATTGAAGCAGTCAAAGACATGGGAGTTTGAGTGGACAGCAAAAGTGAGACCAATTTTGTATCCCTGGGATACATATTCATAGACAAAATTGAATTGAAATGTCCATGATGTTGGGGAAAAGTTATTTGAAAAATTAATTACTTTAATTTTGCCCCAGCTCTACCTCTTCTGCACCTCTAGTGCATGAGAAAACAATTCACTGTATTTCTTTGATGGCTTATTACTGATTATATTTTAAGAGAACGGGCTATTTTTTTTTTTAATCTAGTCTAAAATGTGTAACATAAACAGTGTCCTTTTTTTCTCTGCATTTGATAATCTGGATATTGAAACCAGGGAAACTGATCTTCAGATTGTTGCCTTGCTTTTCTGTTTCAGTCACACAGATTGTAAGGCCTTACCTTACTTTTTCCTGAGTTACGAATCAAAGGACAGTGAAAAAAGATGAGCACCTGGACAGTGTGTGTGAGATGGTGATTAGCAGTGATAAGATAGGTGCCTTGTTACACGAATGATCAATCTGTGTTTGGTTATTAAGGCACTTTCTTGTTGGAAAATGTCTGAAATAGGTAAACTGATGATGAAATCCTGAAGAAAAAAAAGAAAAAAAGAATTGCAAAATTGTAGCATCTCATAATTGTCTGTAAAGAAGGCTTTTTATGTGCAATTTCACTACTACTCAATAGGTTTGTAGAACATATTTGATTTAGTTGCACTATTTTCAAATTGTGTTATCTGACAAACTGAGTACAGAATGCATAATTAGATCATACTACTGTAGTTATGATAATGAATGCTGCATTTGCAAGACTTGAAGCCTCGCATTAGGCAGATACTTAATTTTTTATAGCTGTTTCTGACAGGTAACATTTTTTATCCCGATCATAAATCTGTCAGGATTTCTATTTGTACTAAAGGATTCTGTGTAGTAAATTACAATTTTGATTTTTAACTGACAAATCTGCACAAGCATTTTATTTTGTAAGCGAAGTAGTTTTAAATAAATTCTTTGCAATTACCATTGCCTTATTGTATGACTTCATAAACAGTATAAAGCAGGCTTTAAAGCACTTAGAATAATGGTGTTTATCAAAATGTTATATATTCCACAAACAAAAATCTTCTGAAATACAAACCTCTCACTTTTAAGAGTTGTTGGCAATTGATAGAATGTAAATGAGTGAAAGCACAAAAATTGTGTTGCATGTATTTTCATTTAGGTTAATTTTACTGGGTAGTAAAGGAGGAGAAAATAAGTCATAGGGAGGAAGAATAAAAATAACCCATTGAGACAGCTTGAACACGATACTGAATTTTCACATCTAAAAGTAAATATGAAGGATTCTGACTCTGCAGGAGTTGCTCTGTATCTTCCAACTGCTGTCATTATACCATAATCTTCAATGGTTCTTGTTCTTTGCTAAGCAGTTGTTCATAAAGCCCACGTGCTGCTGCTCACATGCTCCCTCATGCTGGCCCTCTGGCCTGTTTATTGAAGGAGGAGAGTATCTTGGACATGTGCATGTATGATACTGAACAAATGGATTCACATGGCAAAATTGCTTTCCTAGGGAAATAGTAAATAATCTGCCTTGGCATCAGAACTCATCTTCTGTTTAACAGTATGAACGTAGTGAAATGAAATTACTTAGAGGCGTGATGCAGGAGCAGTTTTTAAATACGAGGGTACTCTGGGTGTGCATTCAGTGCTGCTAATCTCTCTGGTTATTCTGGTTTCCAAAAAAATGTAAAAGAGCACTGAAATGTTTGGACAGTCCCTTCGGCTTCCATCGTCTCAGGCTGCATTTACCCCAGGAAGACAGTTTATAGGAGGGGAAAATAATTTGTCCCTGTTGCAATTCTGTGTTTTGATTTCATGATACTTGGATCCTCTGTAGGCTTAATATTCAGGGACATGAGTGAATGCACATTACATTTACTGGAAAGACTTCTGTTGATTTAATGCGGGTGTTGGATCAGGCCCTGAGAGTGCAGCAAATGAGAGCCATAATAGGCCTTTCTTCCTTTAAGATACTCTAGAATGCACAGCAATACACACTGGGGAGCCTGGAGAGTACACAAATAGGTGTGTGGAATAGAGGCTTATCTACAGATAAGTTCAAGAAGAGGAAGATTATATTTATCATAAAGCAGTTGGGAAAAGCTGGGTGCCTGTTAAGCAGACACTATATCTTCTCTTTATCTATAGAAGTGATAGCTGGAGAAATACTGATGTGCCCTTGTCTGTTTGCTGCCTCAGAATGGAAAGTCTCCAAAACCTGTGAATCAGTGACACCAAAGTGGTCATTAACTTTATAGACTAAATCACCTTCATTAAGTTTCATTTGGCAAAATTAAAGGTCTTTTTATCTTTTTCAAGCATTGCTTTAAAAAGAAACAATTAACATTACTACTCTGGAGCCCTGAGCACAGAGCACAGATACTGCAGTCGCAGAGATTGGATGTTGTCAAAATTTACTGCCTGTATCATCTGAAACATTAATATTTTATTTGAAATACTTTGGATAAGGCCTTCTTCTCACGGTGCGGTAGAACTTAATGAACATGCTTTCCTAAATAATTTTATGTCATTTGGTGCTTTAGTGAAAAGATGAGGGCACTTAATTCTCAGATGCATCAAGCAAATGTGTAGTGCCAATTATTTAAATTGTTCTTTGAATCACTCATGCCATATCTCTGTAGTTAATTAACTTTCACACCTGTCTTCTGTTAGAGAATCCCCCCTATTTATTTCTTGTCTTTACAATTCTGCTTTGTGCATTGTTCCTTCCAATACTATGCTTGCTGTAAATTTGACAAAGATGAAAAACCATGATGACTGCAGATGGACAACGATGACGACTGCAGGTGGCAAATGGGGGTTGGAAGCATAATGGGAACAATTTCAAGGACTATTCAGCCATTATTTGAAGGAAACACTTAGATACCAGTGTGGAGTATGACAGTTTTGGCCTACTAGATGAAAAATAAGGAATTTTGTTTGTGGCTGCTGGGGGCTGTTCAAATAACACCTTGCTGTGTGCACTCTGTGTCAAAGAAAGGAATGATGAGGAACTAGGAGCTGCTAGGGACTAGGAGCCTGTGGAAGAAGTGACTCCCACTCTGCTAGAAAACTTAAGCAGGAGCCAGCCGTGGAGCCAGAAGGAATAGGCTGTTATAGGTTTAATAGAAATAGGAATAGGTCTTTCAATTTTATTTAATAAGATTGCTGTCCTTTAAAGTACTCTGGGATGAGGGAATCTGTTTTGTGTCTCACTCTAGAGGTGGTTGGAAAGCCCCTCTCTGGGTGCTAGGGAAGGCTGAAGCCAAAGGAGTACAGGTATGCACTGGGGATCCTCAGGAAATAAAAAAAACAACTTGTGGGAAGCGATGGCCAGCCCTTCTCATCACTGTTTCTTACTAGGCTCAGTTAGTTTCTGCTACAAGTTGCAGAGAAAAGCCTGGACCAACAGAACAGCGGCAGAACTGAATTGTGGTTCACCGAGGAAAGCTATTTTTTAGCTTGCCTAATGCCAAGACATTGTCAAAGCTAGAAGTACAGGTGAATTAAGAAGTATTCAGAAAAGCTTTGGCTGTATTTTTCAAGCTTGTATAGACATGCTGTTCACTGTTATCAAACATTTCAGTAGCGGAGCTTATAGATATCATATGCTTAATTATAATATTCAGATTTTAGTCTCTGTATAGAAACTGTTCTTGCCAGGAGGTAGGTAATTATGTATTCAAAGAAAAAAAGCAGAATGTGTTGTTCTTGAAGTTCAGGGTTTGGTTTGTGGTCTATGTCCATATTGAGAAATTGGGCCAAGAATTAAGAATTTCACTTGTCTATTTGATCTTAAGAAATCTCTAGAAACTGTAGGTTGGTTTTCTTTCCAAGATGTATTTTTCAGAAAATATTTGGTATTATCAGTTTTTGATCTAACTAAAAGCTCATGAGGTATATTAAAAATATCACTGCTTAACTGACATTCTAATATTTTAAAATCTGTCTTTCCTCTGCTACACATGTTCAATAAAGCATTATTGCTTTGTTCCTCAGCAGAGATTCTGTATGACACAGGGTGTGTGTGACTAATTTTGTTGTACTATTTTCTGTGTGGATCTACCTCAGTGCTTATCGTAAGGTTTTCCTGTTCAAAAGAGTGTCCTTTTTCTACAATAATTCCCTATTTTTAATTTCAGATTCTATTGTCTTCTGTACATTTAGCCAAGGAAATTGTGTCAGCCATCTTATTTCTTTCTCCTTTGCCTTTGGAATCACTAAATTAAAATAGAGATTAGTGCTGTATTTTTTAACTAAGAACCTTTGTGCAAGCTGACAAATGAAAAATTATTTTTCTATTCTAATTTTTCACAGTTCTCTGAAATGGCTGCAGGCTTTGGAGTGCTGCACCTGTGAGAGGGCAATTATGTCATATTGAGCTAAGGACCACCGGTGGAATTACTTGAAGCATTATTTAGTAGTATTGCAAGCTCTGAGCCTTGAACACTTTAAGGTGTAATATGAGTAATCCTGTGCTATTTCCCACTTTGTCTAGGTGCAGCATTATTAGAACGGCAGCATTCTCGTTATAATTGTGCTAATGGGGAGGGGGGAAGGAGGGAGAAGAATGAGAAAGATAAATGGCAGGAAGAAACTCCTTTTCCCAGCAGGGAAAAAGAGAAAAACAATTTTTATGATCTCATTTTTGGTGTTGGTGAAAGACTGCTCAGCTGAGGACGGAGGATACTTTCCCCAAAAGCAAACAGCATCAGTCTCATGGGTACTCCTCAGGGAGTCCACTTTCTGTGGACATCCCCTTCTCACGTGTTCTTCCTTCATTCTGCTTACGCTATTGGTATGAGAAGTGGGATGAATGGTGACCAAAGGTGTAAATGTACCAAAAAAAAAAAGATCTGCACAAGGCTTGGAGGGCATGAGGCAACACTGATACAGGCCTGTGAGCTGGAGACCGCAGCTCATTAAGTGAGGTAGCAGAATCCATTAGCAATTGGGAAACTGGTCAGGAATCCTTGTTGTCAGTTTTCTTTCATGAGGTCCTTCTTGCTCACTTAACCCCTCATTTGGAAGGAATTACGCAGTTTGTCATATCAGTGTTCAGAGGTTGTTGACCCCTCTTATGAAGCACTGAAGGATGTGTAAGCTGTAAAGCCCTCTTTCCAAGCCATTTGCAATTTGGCTACTACAGCCACTTCTTCCTCAATTGGGCATTTCCTTGGCTCTCAGTAACGATTTAGAACCAGAACCTGTTCCAGTTCCAGCTGTGTTACGCAAGCTTAATGGCTTTTTTTTTTAAAATGCTGTTGAGAAGGACTGCTTCTGGTGGCTTATATTCTCAGATAACTGTTGATTATTTTCTTGTCATTTTCAGTTCACTGGCTGAGGAAAAATGGCTCTAATAAACAGTGGCAACTGTTGGTCTGGCAATAAATCCCTCTCAGCTTGGGGCCTTGCACAGTGCAGTCTCCTCAACAAACCCAGGGTGCTGTGCAGACACACAGCCTTGTTTTTTACAAGTGAGGTAGGTAAGTGCTGGAGTTCTTGTGCAGCACCTTCTCACCCTTTCTGTCTTTGAAGGTTTCTCCTTATGTTCACATTATTAAGTCCTGCTCTCTTGGGTTCTAATCCAAGAAGTTGGTTTGATGGTAGGGAAGATTGAATGTTCGTACAGACCTTAAAGAACAGTCAAAAAGTAAAGGGCAGGTCGATAGAGGAGGAAATGTGGTTATTTCCTGGAGCTCCATTGGTTGTGTACACACATCATATGGGTAATTCATAAAAGAAAACTCTCTGTGAGTGTAATCTGAGGTAAAAATAAATAAATAAAATAAAGGTACAATTGAACACATACAACTCTGTTAGCAAAGAGTGCCTGCAGGCAGCTCAGCTTTTTAATCTTGATTTTATTCATTAAACAGAATGTAAATAATGTATCAGCAAGCTTAGAAGGATAGAAAGGCGGAAAAACTCAGTTACCTGCATCTTTTATGTGATGCTGAGGAACTAATTTGTTCAGCTAACTGAAATGGTGCAGAGGTGAAGAGAACCTAGGCATTGTTTTGGATGCTATTTTTGAAAAATATTGTTTGACGTGTAAATATCAGAATCGGAGGAGGGATGGAAGAACATTATGCTCACAGAAAATACTAACTTTTCAGCCAGTGTCGTGAATCCCTGTGATCTTTCATTAAGATGCAACCTTACTTAAGTGAAGAAGTTTCTTCAGTTACAAAAGTCTGATTAAGTTCTGATTAAATTTGATAAATTCATGAAAATATGTTGCTGTGGTTTGCATTTGCTTTCAAAGTTTAGGTCATGCAGGAATCTGTGAAATGTGATTGAATAGCATCAAACTCATCTCACTAAGCATCAAACTTAAGAAAATGAATGAAATGTAAACAAGCAAGCAAAATTGTGAATTGAATCTGGGGAATGAAAAACCTGTGGGGAATGTCCTGCTGTAAATGGCAGTAACGTTGGATGCAACACAAAGTTATGTGGCCAAAAATATTACAGATTGAGGTTATTGCTATGTTGTTAATCCCTAACTTGACAGCATTACTCATGAATATTTTGCTGCTGCCTAAAGTTGTGAGCAGTAACAGAGGTAGGACAGAGAAATGACTAAGCAGCCTTCTTTCCCACAGAGATGGGACTGTCTAGATAATTAGCTGACAATCTGATTTATGAATAAAATTTTCTCAATCTAAATGGCAGCTTAATACTTCTCCAAATGGCCAATATCTGGCTATGGGCTAGTAGGCTGACAATGATTGTTTCTCAGAGGAACCTGCAGCAGGAGCAATGTGTTTCTGCTGTAGCCCAGACTAGTCCTGACTGGAGTTTGCCTGATGGCTGATGAGTGATTGTCAGTAATTTCAGAGAAGCCCCCTTTTGCTAAGACATAAAAATGAGAGGATGGAGAGTGGAAATTCCATAGTAATCCTGTCATAAGACTAATGATGACATACTGTAGATGAAATGTCTTGAACCTGAGTCACTTAGATATTGTGTTATTCATCAGTCTTTTTTAACATAATTTGTTTTGTGGCTTGTTTTTTTTTCCCCTCAAATTGTGATTCATATGAAACCATTTGGCACTTTTAAACCATATGAACCCAAGAGTCTGTGGTCAAGACCCTTGCATATAACAAATTCTGAGAACAGGAAAACACAAGTGCTTTTCTAAGTAACCATTTTTTATTCTTCTCTGTAAATAGCTTATATATATGTACACCATTCCCTAAACCCCATAGGTGTATCTCTATAGAAACACAGGAACTTTTGGCCCTGGGGATAAAAACAGTGTTGGGCATGGGTGAGAACTTATGTCCCACCATATTACAGAGAAGGGATAAATCTCATTTGAATGGCTGCTTTGGGCTCTGAACAGAATAAAAGAGGTTGGTATCTCTGTGTCTTGGCACTACAGAAATCTCTTTTGTGCTATACCAGAAATAGGTGATGACTGATATCATACGTATCAGGGTTATTGGTAGAAGATTGTTGCAGGAAGCCTGAGAAAATGAATACTGAAGCTTTAGCAGCCAGGTGTAAGTAATAAAAGTATTTGCTTTCATTAAAAAAAAACAAAAACAAAAACAAAACAAAATGAAAAACACCAAAAAAAAAAAACAACAAAACACTATATAAACCAACGCATGAGAAATGTAGAAATATACTGCTGGAATACCAGCACATTCTAACAGCAGCAGTAGCTTCTTGAACAGGAGCACTCTGACAGAATGGAGAAGGCTCTGTCTTTTCAACTATGGAACTAATTAGCTGTTGCTACTTCCAATTTTTAACCTTGGTCTGTTTCTTCATTTCATTTTTATTCTGTCTTTAATCGTTGCATGTCCATCTCGGCTTTATGCAGCATCCAGGCTTAAAATCCTGTGAATGAGTGAAAGAGCAGACTGGAATGCCTCCAAGCTGAGCATACCCTGTGTGAAGGTTGCTTTCTATGGAATCACTGTGGACACCCAACAGAGACAATTAGAATATATCTACTCCAAAATACCCTCTGGTATAACATTGTCGACTAGCTAATTAGAGGCACTTTTACAGCCCGTGGAGATCATGAGATTCCACTGCCATCTCAGTGGAAGGGCACACAATAGGCCGGGAAATACTTTGTTGCTTAGCATAGGAGGACTGAAATCTGGCAGTGGACTTGCTCTCTTTCAAGGCTAGACCCTTCATTTGTTCATGCTGATGGCTCATCTGGTTCACGGGCTCTGCTGTCCACTATGGCTGTCATTATCTTCTGTTGCATTTCTACTGCAAGGGTGCCTTAAAAAGAAATTGAAGTATTGAGTTCCTTGATCCAGTCTCTCAGCATATAATTCTGTATCACTATTTAGTGTGTTCCTGTGGATCTCTATGCTTTTTCAGTCACTTTCTCCATATGGTTTGTGTGTGAGCTTTGAAGTATTTCTTCTGCTTTATTCTTCTCTCAGTCTATGAAATTCAAAATAAAAATTAGGTATGGTTATACAGCTAAGATACATTTAGCAGATAGTAACACAGACCAATGCTTGAGATGCAAAGTTACTACCGAAGTCTGTTTCTGAAGTTATCAACTGGAATTCAGTCAATCAACAAAGTACTCGTTGTAGGAGGGAGTTTAAGCTGATGCAGACTCCTTAGCACACGATTAAAAGGAGCAGCATGTGTATAAGGCTGCAGATTTGGGGCCGTTTTTTTTGTGTACCTCAGCACCATGTGTCCCTGGGCACTGCTGCATAGCTGTGTAAGCTGACTCCAGCAGTATCAGAGCCACTTCTCAGGCTGGGAGTGCTGCTGCCTGTATCCCAGCTGTGAAATATAGAATTAGGTCCTGAAAATATTAACAGATACGTGTTAATAAGAAGAGGTGGTAGGGGCTGAAAGCATGTCTTTCCTGCCGGCTTCCTTAAGTATTACAAAATGTATGTCTGGAGAGGCAGCACAGGGACTCTTTCAATAAATCTGGATTGGCCCTTGGCCAGGAGAAGTTATCATTGAGCTCAAGGATCTGTACTTCTCCTGAGGAAATAAAAAAGCCTCATACTCTCATATTTCTAGCTGCACAGTTTACATTAAATTAAAATATGTTTTATCCATTTAGCAGTCTGAATAATAAAAGCTGTATACAGCTGCACTAACATTGTGCTGTGCATTCTAATGACAAGCTTGTGACTATAGCAGAATTGCAACTGCAGTTCAGATGTTTCTTAATTTATCCCAAATATTTTATTAGGGCTTTTTTAAAGTGTGTATGCCAGAGAGGGAGGGGAAAAGAAGAGTAAATAGCATTTAAGATTTTAATAATTCTTTGTTAAAGAGATTTAATGTAAGGGAAATATGGAAATTGTATGTTTTCAGACTGACAAGTGTAATCATTTTGCCAAAACATGATTCAAATAACTGTCTAAATATTTGGAGTGTCTTCTAATAAAAATATACTCAACCTGTTTTCCCCACTCCGATTAATTTGAAAGCAAAAATGACATACAGTTCAAAGGAAGTCATTAAATCAGAAAGGACCACATTGTTCTCTCCTGGAAATCATGATTTAGTATTCAGCCTATAGTCTTAAACGTTTGTGTGTTTTGCCAGCTGTTTAGCGGCTTGAGGCACTTTGAATATATTCAACAAAATGACAATTAGACTTGGGCAAAGTAAGATTCATTAGTGGAAACAGCAGAATAAAGTAGACAAGTAAGACAAAAAAGGGAAGGAAAAAGGAAAATGGCAAACTCCCTTCACCACAATTTTTTCCCTATTTTGAAGGGTGTATATGTGCGTAAACTGGAGAGTCATTCTATATGCAATGGAAAGCCTGTAGTGTAAGAACTTAGAGTTACATATGGCTTATTTTCCTTTGAATGGTCTGTGAGAAGAGACTGGCAACTTTTCCCCACAGATATAATAAAAAATAGGTAAGTGACAACGCACAGAGGATTACTGGCTTTAAAAAATATCAACTGCCTACAATATTAGAAACAGAACAAAACTTCAGGCCAATGCCATTGTTTATGGAAGCAATGGATGAACTGGGAGGAGCAGTGTTGGGATGTGCCACACGTTGTGATATGTCATGTTCAAACAGAGCTTTGACAAGCAAGGGCTTATTAGTATCTGAGCTCTCTACCTGTGGTTCAGTATGCATGTGGCTTTTGGCTGCCTGGTTCTAACACTGCTCTATAGTTTGTGAAGTGCTGTATGCCGACATGCGAAGTAAGTTGTTCTGAATAAAAAAAAACATTGCATGGTTGTCAGAAAATGCAGAATACTGGATCAGAATTCTTCAGAACACCATTAAATAAGTACACTACAAAGGTTACACAGTAAAACATGCTGCCGTGTATCCGTAGAAGCCTATTCCTCTCTTCAAATGTAGAGTTCAGATTTTATCCCATGAAAAGTTCAGGTTTGTTTCATTCATTTAGCCTTGAAACCTGAGTGATCTCTTTAAACTAAATAGCAATTCTGTTTACAGCATGTCATAACTTTTCATCTCTTTACATGCAGAGTACTGCTGCACACACACTCACCAGTGTTTCTGCTAGCATCTAATTGCCTTTCTGAGAGCTGCTGAAATGAACCAGATGCCTGAGAGTTGTGCTCACCATGACAAATGCCTCACATGCACCCATAAATGAGGAGTGAAAAAGAATAACTGCTTAGCTGGCTGCGTTTCTCTCTTGTTTCCAGTGTGGTGGGATCTATGTGTAAGACTGCATTTGAAGACAACTCCCACTGCACTGGAAACACGGAGCAACACATCTAGATGGTTTTATTATGAAGGTAAAATGAAGAAAATGTACTGAAGGCGGAAAATATTAACTTATCAGCACTTGCCTTTACCAAGGCAGAAGGCCACTCACAAGTCAGGAAAGCCCTTTGGATCGTGACACTACCAGCCATCGGATGTCACTGTTGCACTGCTCAACTCCCACGGAAAAAACATCTCTTCAGTAAAAAATTCTCTATCTTAAAGAAGGCAAAATAAAGATAAATAGGTAAGAATTAGGGGGAGCTGGGTAGGGTTCTGAGTGAGATTCATCTCTGTGTGTAAATTGAAGCCAGTACCTTAAAGAAGATTGAAACAAGATAGGCATTTTTTTTCTTCCACCGGTGTCGAAGGAGGCAGAGTCCATCAGGGCATGGAGGCAAGGAGCTGCCTCGGTCTAATGAAGGAAGGAGATGAATGTCTCAGTGACGGATCCTGGCACAATTCTTTTTAATTCTGATGTATGAGAGACCAAAGCACAAAATGTTTTAAGAAAGAAAGCAAAGAGGGAGTAGACCATGTAGAATACTTCTTTCTTAACCTGGGACAGGGGCACTTTCTCTTCAAAATAGAAGCATTTCATCACGCCTCAGTTTCCTTTGCATCAATGAAAACTGATCAGTAATCAGGTGCTTACCGCATTCTTTCTCTATTTGTGATGGTTGTACATTTAGGATCATCGGCTCTAATTGGTGTATCGTTAACATAGTAGAATTTGTCTAATAACTTTTATCAAGGTAGTGTATGTTTGTAAGTGTCGTGTTTGTGAGCAGTAAGTATTGTGGATATATTAAGTGAACAGTAGGTTCCCTAGTGCTATTATATGTGTATATATAAAATATACAGGAAGATCAGTTGCAAAACTCAGCTATTTTTGAAAAGGACTGTGGTTTGGTCGTCTGTTGTTGCTATATTTTGAGTCTTTAATTGTAAATATTTCTTAGGTTACATTGATCTCTAATTGCCCACATAAAAAGTTGATGAGAATTGAGAAAAGTGAAGGGAGGTCAGAAAAGATCAGCAGAAATTATTTATGAAAACCAAGAAAGATTGATTAAGAGCTAGATAAATAAAAGCAATTTGCCAAAATGATGATAAAACATGCATGTATTCAATATCTGAGAACAATGAAGAATAACTCATTTCAGAAAACATTACTGCTTACTCAAACTATACGTAGGAATAACAATCACAACCAAAAAATAAAATTGAAGAAAAAGGTATTTACCAAAGTGATGAGTAAACTATTCTAGATGGTAGAAGAGACTTGAGGGAGAAGGTCAGATAAATATATTTTAAAACGGCACAAAAACTGAGCGTGGTACAAAAGCTGGCATTAATAAAGAGACTAACTGGACAGAATTCTTGTCATTCTTCATTTTGGGGACAACGTGATGTTGTAGATCTCTTGCACTTTTGCACTCCTAATTTTCATTCCACTTTCATTGCAACACATTGTCTTTCCCGAAAGAAGAGCAAGACTGAAGGTAGCCGATCTCACTAACGTTTCCAAAAATAGGCTTTGTTGCTGGCAATACAATTACAGTAGAAAGCATTCAGAGAACTCAACTGGGAAATCTTTAATAGGAAAGAGCATTTCTAAAAGACGAATTAGAAGCATGGAAAAGAGAGCTCCATGGTAAACCTAGATACTCCACTAGGCTTGGGAGCATTTTTAAAGAAATAAATAGATCAAAAGAGACAATACCCTCAGCAAGGTTACTACTAGAGATGCAATTTCTATCTGTCTCATTCAGAAGCAGATGGGGAAACATCCAGAGGAAGAAGTAGAAGCAGTGCCCACATACATGGCCTCACAAGCAGCTTATGCAATACTTCTGTGTTCTTTCCTTACCCTGTGTCCCAATAGTTAATTCTTCTCATATATTTGCAACTATCTGAGAAACAACTAAGATGCTGTCAGTGAATGACAAAAGGTGGGGAGTAGCTGGCCAAAAACTTGTTGCTGGCTCTGATCTGTTAACCCATGTGCTGAAAACGGGCATCTTGGCACAGTGAAGTGCTTATGACAAGTGTTCCTGTGAACCTGCAGTACAGAAAACTAGAGCTCCTACCTTGCTTTTATTGAAACGCCAACGAGGCTCAGTAGTCAAAATGAAAACTGTGACCTTAGTTAGCACTGCCCATGGCTTTGGGTATATATGTATGCTCATGTGCTTCTTTTTGTCCTTTGAGAGATAGAGTACAGTGCTAAAGAGTTTGGGTTTAAAAATCAAAATCTCATACTGTGAGAGCCAGCACAACTATGACAAAATTGGCACTCTGTCACTTGGTAGCCTTTCATAGCATGCAGAATTTTCCCAAGAGGGAGCTTTACCCAATAATGACAAGCATCAATGTAGAGCATAAAATGGCACAGTGTGCTGTACAGGGCATGGGAGAGTGATGGCAGCGGACAGGAGAATCTGGTTGTGAGAACTAGGAGCAGTTCGAATTTCACATGAATTTCACATTGGAAATGTTGGCCTTGACTATGTACTGTAATGAAAATAATAACTGCCAACAGCATGTTCTCCATACGTAGCTGTCGAGGAGACAAGCCTGAGTTTATTTGTAGGTAATGATTTTTTTGAGCTGACAATCACTGGACAGCATTAAGTTTTGCGTGTTGTTTTTTTCACTTTGAATGTTCTTGTTACAAAAGACTGTTGCTGATCTAAGCTGATACCATTTTTTCCCTGACTAGATCTGGAGAATCTTAATCAGCTCTGTGTGTTTAGCTTGTTTTGCTTTCCACTGTGTTACCAAAAGCTTCCCTCTCCACTAATGTTCAGCGGTGTGCTTTGCACTTACTACACTTTCAGCTACATGTGTTCTCTCAGCATATATATACACAGAATTAGTATTGAGACATAGATAGTTTTGTCTTTCATTATAAACACAATTGCTATTAAATGTGTCAAGTTGCAAATTCTTAATGTGTATGCAAGTATAAACAAGAGGAATTCCTAGATAAATGTATAACGATTAGGCAGGAACCTTTAACAGAGCCAAAGAAGACTGCAGATGTGCATTCATAGGCTCTGATCCAGCAAAGTACTTAAACACCTGTTTTACTTAAGAACACAAGCAGCCCAATTGAACTTAATGGGTCTATTCAGGCTTAAAAATAAGAGTTTAGATTGAATAGTTGGATTGGAGCCAGGAATATTAACAGGCAGGAGCCACTGTATTTACGGTCTTTGTCTCAGGCAGCAAGTTAGTAAGCAGTATCTGTGTCAACCAGTAGTGGGATTACTTATTCTTTGTGGGATCGCAGAACTGGAAGAAACAGGAATGATGAGATTATTTGGTGAAAAGGAATTTAAAAAAATCCCAAGTTAGAATC
Organism: Centrocercus urophasianus; assembly: GCF_019232065.1. Lineage (NCBI taxonomy): Eukaryota > Metazoa > Chordata > Aves > Galliformes > Phasianidae > Centrocercus > Centrocercus urophasianus. Next base: position 4,437,365 of record NW_024884822.1, on the reverse strand, counting down.
TGGTTCCAGACACCAAATGCTTTAGACTGGAGAAGCTGCCTTAAATGTTGGGATTTGGCTCGGGTTGATCACTTGATGTAGTAACTCTGAGACTTCAAATTTCCCTGCTATTAGTTATACCTTGAATGGTGTCAAATTAAAACTTTGCATGCCAAAAAGTTATATTTTTGTGTGAGCCTGTCCCAGTGCTTCTAGTAGCTGCACTTTAACTTACCTTAATTTGGTGAGTTTAAGGGGAAATGTTTTCCACCCCTGAAAAAATGTGCCTTTCTAACACAGAACGTAAAAGACACATGAAGCTCTCTCTCTTTGGGCTAACACTGTGTTTCCAGCCCCACTTCTACCAAATGCTCTGTGTAGTCTCTTTGGCTGTACTGCATGCAAAGAGAATGAGGCTGAGAAATAAAAAAAAATGCTGACTCTTCTATCTGAAAATCACACCAAGTACTAATAAAAATGCTAGCTCTGCTTTACTTGAAAGCTCAACACAGGATCTCTGCTCTGATTTCTTTTATGTGAATCACCCATACCTATTGATAATAAATTCCTTTCCTTGCATCCTTATAAATCTAAAGAAAGTTATGCAAATAGAAAAATGCACCTTTGTCAGAATGCTGTCAGGTAGCACCTTTCACTTTGGAGGACTATTTGTAAGCATAGGGAAACATCCAGAAAGTAGTAATAAATTGCTCTGGTACACTGTTCTGGCAGCCGTTAATAAATCAATGTGAAGGGGAGTTCTGAAGGGCAAAATGTTGCTGTCGGTAGGTGTCCAATTTAATTTTGCTCAAAATTAATATTTCGGATATGATAAGTGAGCTGGCAGGAACAGATTTCATGATTAATTCTACAGAGTCAGAAATGCTTTGATGGCACTTTAATAGCAGCTTCACTGATCTAAAAGTCCCTCCGACTGACCGGTGTGCTCGAGTTTCTGAATTATATTATTAAATCTCTCTTGTTGGTCTGTAAATAACGAAATGTTGCATGCTAAAAGGTAAATTCTATTTTGCTCCTAGTTCCACGTGTGTAAAGTAGACATGGAATTAGCTGAAATTAACTTGGATATATAGGAGCTTAAAAAAATCAAGGACAGGTCAGCCCATCTGACAAAACAGCACTAACTTATTCTGTTAGGTGCCTAATCCTCTTGACCCCCCTGACACAGAAGAATTCGAAAGTCCTTGCTTTTGTGCTGGCGTAAACTGGAGAAATATTTGCAGGTTAACGATAGTCTAATTAAGGTGCATTGAGGAAGCTTTCAAATGTAGAATGAATTAAAAACAAATGCACATTTTGTTTCGTAGGGAAGAGCTTCCATTCCTGCTTCCTGGAGACCTTTGCAAATGCTAATCAGTGAGGACCTGCAATGTCTTTGTCAAATTTCATAGCTAACATTTGTATGTACAAAACCATTCTCTTTAATGGAGTTGTCCTCTGTATTGGACATTTGCTGGTATGTCAGCTTCTGAAAGAGATTTTTGTGTTATCATTTTAGCGATAGAAAAAATGAGTTGCAAAAAGACAAATTCACATCTAAGTTATGCTGCCCCAAATCGGTAATTATTTTACAACCTTTTGTTGTCAGTTTTTCACATAAGCAACGAAATTCTTAAATTTTGTGTCAGGTATGATTCTAGAAATTAGTGAAAATAAAAGGCACTGTGAGTGTTTGATTTTATGTATGCATACTGAAAAACAAGGAGAAGACACGTTTATGCAATACAGATGAAAAATCATGCAGATGCAAAAAATGTATAAGAAAACTGATTAACTTTAGCAATGTAAATTATCCTTATGTTTATGCATTTCTTCAATTTAGAATATTCATTAAAAGGCCTAGAAATGAGACTTATTGCTGGCTGTTTCAGAGGAGGTAGTACTCAACTTGATTAAATTGTACTATGGGCACAGTGTATGTGTTGAAATTCTATAGAATATACAGCTGATGTCATTTGTAGCTAAATGTACACAGGATAAGTGAAACAAAACCTTATGCACATTTTGCCATGAAATGAACAGTTTGAGTTGATTTTATGCCAGCTCATCTATTCTAAATTTGATGTTTATGCTGAGGGCTGGATTCTAGGAGGGTCACTATACAGCCAGGAGAGTCAGAAGGTGCCAGTGTGTCAAAGTATCCTTGCTGACAAAAGTCCAATGGAGAGCAGAGTTGTTGGTATGGGTGCTCAGTGCAGTTGGGGGCTCAGCCTTCTTCCCATGGCAGGACCCAAGGATTTGGATGTGCTGGTCCCCTGCATAGTGTTTGTTCATCAAGCTGCATGCAGAAGATGATCGATAAGCAGTTGGCTACTCTAAGTGGGGACAGAAAGGCATATTCATACATCTCTGCTCTAGCAGTGCTTTCCTTGCACTGCTGGAGTTCAGGGTTTCCTTGCACTACGGAGGCAGTTCAGGGTTTCAGCCATTAGACTGAACAGGAGCTCACATTGTGAGCGGTTCCGTACTGGAACCCATGAACCTTGGTGATATCCCAGGGTGTGCACTAAATGTTCCTAGACTTTCTAGAAAGATATTTCTTGCACCAGGTGCATTTCTTCAAGCTTTTTGTGCAGCAGACCTGAGCCCAGCTTCACCAGAGACTCTCTGGTTCAGCCATTCTGCATTGCAAATGCACAGAAGACTGCCACTTTCTCTTGTGTCAGAAAGCCATTAAGAAAGAACAATATAAAACAGGCATTGTTCAACATCCAAACTCCAGCTGTCAGTCATGGAAGAAGCATCATTAATTTCTGAGGGGCTTTCTTATATATCTAGATGAGTAAATGAAAAGGTGAAAATGAAAAATAAATTCTCATATATAAATGGAACACTTGGATTATAAACTAGCCGTAATGCTCTGTTTCTGTGGCAACACAGAGGGACTGAAGGCTCTTACAGGAGTATTTCTCTGACTCATTCCTGGAAATTAATGCAGTCTTTTAATTTGAGGCTGTTGGTTTGGCAAAAGAACTTCAGAAGCAGCACTTTGATGTCTCTTTGTAGCTGAGGAAAAGCCTTTAATTAGGTCACCTAAACTTCATTTTCTTTCAAACTGTTCACTTTTGCAATTCCTTTTTCCTTTCTTTCCTTTGATGTGTCAAAATATATGCCAGTGTTACTTACGTTTATTTATTATGCACTGGCATTAAACCTTTGCTATTAACATTTATTTATATGCTTGAAAATTGATTAATTAATTAAGTGTGGAAGAAGAATTATTCATTCATGTTTCATTTAACATTCTACATGCTTGTCACGCAGTACATAAGTACTCCATAGCAAGAAAAACTACAGTATGTTGGAGTGGGTGTTATGTCTCCCAGCCCAATTAGCTCCTTGGTTTTAATTCTATTTGTAAATTGAAAACTAATTGTTACTGATTCACTAAGAAGGGACCAATTTTTGAGTCGAGCTACAAAATCAGACATAGAAAGATCAGCCTGAATCTGTGACAACGTTATGTAAAGGATTCCATGACATCTCATGCTGGAGTGCTGGGCTGCATGATCTCATGTTTCTCTATGTGCGCTGCTCGGGAGCTTCAGACAAGGAACGTTTTGTTGACGTGTTCAAACACGAACAGTTTTGATCTGTGAGTTTGTACAATTATTCTCATCCAAAATGAGAGCAAAACGGTACCAAATGACCTGTCACGTAATTAGAAGGATGAAATTCAGCCTGTGCAGTGGTACAGACCATTACCCACGTACTGTTATTGTTCTGAATTAGCAGTCCCATACCGAGCACAGTGCTGGTCATGGCTGGCTCCTTATGGAGACTGAAATCACCTCTGGTAAATGCTGAATGAATATTTGTAATGCTGGTCTGTGAAACATCTAATGAATGAAATTAATTTGTATAAAGCATTGAGTGTCTTTTGTGCTTGATCCTAGGTTGTTGGAGCTGAAGAAACAGCTCTGATGAGGGGATAATGTCTTTATGGGTAGCTGAAGCAGGAAATGATCAGGGTTTTTTCAGCAATGGTTCGGCAAACCTTCTTCCTTTTCCAGGCTCCAGTCCGTGCCTCTGTATCTCATGCTGCAGAGGACGGTAGGGCACATACCATCACTGCATATAACAAAAGAATTAGCGAAAATAGGTGTGGGAGCAATAAACTGACAGTTCCTGTGAATACAATGCTGCACTGAGGAGATTTAGCAAATTGCCATTCCCATCATTTTAAATCTGTCCTATTTGTTTTTTTGTTTGTTTGTTTGTTCGTTTGTTTTTGCTGTTTCCCAGCTAAATTCCCAGATGAAAACACAAGTAAATTTTATATAAGATCAGAATAAATAAATGTGTCCTTTTTGTGTATAGAAATGTTTCTGCTTTTCACTGCAGCATTATGCGGTTGCTGTGTGTCTCACCATGTTGTGGTGTAACAGAGTATCAGAACTGGGTAGCTAAAAGCTGAGCTCGATTATGCCAAGAGCTGGTTCCTAAAGAAAGGGAAGAAAGATTGCTGTGCTTGTGCATTACGATGTATCAGATTGCTTATTAGTTGTATGCCTCTCTTTATTTACCAAAGCACCACTGTTCCTTACAGAACAGTCACTGTGTTCTCTGTAGCTTTAAATAATTCAGATGGACAGAAAGCCACTGTCACTACAGTGAAACAAAAAATGCAACAAAGGATAGGATCACAGCACTGTGTACTGCGGGTTTAGGCAGGTACATGCGGTGAGCAGGAAAGCTCTGAAGACTTTTGTCTGTAGGAGATGCAGAGACAGAAAACTAGTGAAAACATCAGAGTGCGATCAGGAGCAAAGCACTGTCCTTCCAGGAGGTGTTTTCTGCACAAAGAATGGTGGGGAGGTGGGGAATGAGGTAGTCAAAATGAGATGAGAACAGTAGCATATAGCAAAGCTTTTCATCTCAGAAAATTCTGTGATCCACCTTTGGGGAAACTTTGGCAACAAAATCTGATACCTATACATCATCTGGTGCATTCCAGTGGGAGAAAAGTGCACTCCTGGCAGATCTGGGGAGCACCTCAGACATTACAGTTGCCTCCCACTTGCAACGGCATTGAGAAAGAAGGGAGCTGTTACAGATACAAGTTAACATGAATTTGGTGCTGATGTGTTAACGGTCTCATCAGTGCATCATAGGTGGAATCTGAAGACACCCAGTATGTTATATTTGTTTTTCCTGTTCTCTCAAGCTTTGATTAGAGTACACAAATAGAATCATATTAGTAGTATGGCATCTTACCATCTGCAATGGAAATTCAAGCCTGTAGCTTGCAGCTTTTTGATTGAGATGCAAAATAGCTTCTGGCAGTACCTTTTCTTAGGATTTTACTATCAGTTTGTGAAAAAAAAAAAAAAAAAAAAAAAAAAAAAA